>NW_010187932.1:22423-30772 GCF_000695765.1 Mesitornis unicolor | reverse complement strand
CTCATTTGGCCCTGCCCCACTGGTAGACTCTACAGGCTGCAGGCCAGTCGATCTGGCTCTTGCCACGGGTTGCAAAAGGGAAACCTGGGCTCTGCATCCTCCTCCTCCTCCCTCTCCTTTCTTTCCTTCAACCGACCTTGGTGTTCTTCAAAGTTGTTCTCCTTGGGCCCCACTCCTTTCTCTGCTGCAGGTCTCTACTGTTGGTTCTGGAGTTCCCAGCCTTCTCTCTCTCTTTTTTTTTGGGCTGGAGCTGCAGCGAGACCTAAGCTTAAGTTGCTGTCAGTGCTGATCAATCCCAGCCAGGCAGGTCCAGGGCCACGCCACCCGCACCTGGAGCTGCGCTGGTCAGGACCGGTGCCAGAGAGAGAGCGAGGCATGCCCTGCACACCCCTTAAATACATGAATTTGCAGGGGCGCTGATTGGCTTGGCCCTGGTCAGAGGTGGATCTGACAAAGGAAAAAAATGGGGAAGCTTTTCAGGTAGCTTCTTAAAGGGCCATCTCCATAGCCCTTCCCCTGTTACCAACGACACAATCAAAAACCCCTCATAGAAAACCCAATACACTAGTTTTCAGTCCAGATGCTTACAATACATTTCTCTGAAAAACTGCACCATGCTGTCATTAGCAACATTTTCCTTCCTGTTTTTATGATTTGTGATGAAATTTAATCTCCTTTGCTTAGGTGACCTGTTTAATCTTCTCCCTACTTTGTGAGATTCTTATATTAGTCCCCTAATCATTCTCATGATTCTTCTCTGAACCTTCTCAATTTTTAAAATTATTTCTTGGGTGTGTGAACATAGAAAAATATTCTCAAAACCAGTGTGAATAGCACCACTGTCAAATACAGAAAAAAATGTAACATCCTCATTTAGATTCAGAGTTCCCACTTAAATAACCACAGAGCATGCTATCTGTTTAACCATAGTGTTAAACTAGGAATCCAATTAATTATGCACTATGAACCACAGGTCTGGAGTCACTACTCCACAGGCACCCCATCTGTGAGCCAGACTTGCCTGCCTCTCTGTGGTCAAACACTTTATTTGCTTGTACTTAGAATAACAAGAGGTCCAGATTGCACTGAAGGAGTGTCAGTCCTCCAGTCTTTGCATATTCTAAATTCAGTTGATTTTTAAGACTGTTGTAGGCGTATAGAAACTTTGAAACTCCTACTTGTTCTATGAGAGTAGGACTAACCTCAAATCATCGGTCTTCAGTCATCTTAAAGTTAGTATCTAGCCAAAGCTAAACAGAAATGGGGCTTCTTTCCCATCCATGTCAAAAACCAGACACTTCTAAGAAATTAATCCCAACCTAGTTTAGATAATTTATATGGCTGAAATAGGTGGGGAGATTTGTTCACTCTATAGGGGCCTGTGTCTCACCGGTGATTACACATGAAAGTTAGATAGTATTTGTTTTCACATTCATGAGGAAAAAAGAAAGATAATTATATGTTCATGATTCTGGAGGTGAAAATTTCAGAAGCTGCTAGCACAATGTTGAGCGAGTGAAACTTGAGGGCAAAACTAAGGGGTGACATTTCTGTCAGGGCCATTCCCCTGTGTCACAAAGAATGAAGCAACAAGCAAGAATATTTGGCTCTTAATAGAAACATCAGTGCATTGGTATTCCATTAATTCCTTACTAAGCACAGGGCTTGTGTTGATATTACCTTGCTGGTTTTGGAAAAGTGTGTAATTCATTACCAAGATGGTGTAGCTGGAAAATATTTCAAAGTTAGTCTGCATACCCAGTCATTACATACAAACAATATGTTTCGTTAAGGTTAGCTGTGAATATTGCTGCTAATTCAGCACTACAGCATATTAGTGACCAGATTACATCTTTCCACGTGTGATATAGTGGTTGACTAAGGGATAAATGGAGTTGATGGAAATAGCACAAGAATTCAATAGATAGATTATTAATCAAAACTATGTGACCACATTTTTTGCTGCCTGATAGCAGGAAACAGAGTAGTTGACTTAAGGAAGACAAAAGATAAAATATTAGAATATAGAACCTCCCCATGATAACATCTGTCAAAAACAGCATCAGTGTGAAGAAACCATAGATAATGAAAGCTTGCAAATGTGCATGTGAAAGATGCAAATGATGACCCTAAACTGATTGAAAAAAAATACTGCTATCAGCGAAGAACCTCAGCAGTGAAAGACTGTGTCTGACTGAGGTAACAGCAAGGACAATGAAGACAACTGCACTACTTTGTGGGCTCAATAAGACCTCAAGACAAGTAAATCAATAGAAGAATGAAGCAAAAAAAAAAGCCAATATCAGGACCTTCATATTTGGTACAGAAATGCAATGACCTAAAAATAAAGCTAATAGGAATTTGGAAGGATATCTCCCAAAGAAGACAGAAGAATGTTAAGATGGCCCTGTCAGATTCAAATCAGATGGATGGAGACTCATTATCCAGACTGTGTAGAAGTTGCATGAGATGGCTTGACCAAATGATCAGAATGAAGAACAAAAGGATCCCAAAGCAGGCTTTTGTGCTAGATGTCATCCTCCAGATAAAATAGATATCTTCATGAATCATGCAATTAATATCTGTCTGATATCTGTAGGGCTTCACATCTCTTTGCTGCCCAGTTGTTTAAAATATTACTTCATGGCTACATTGCTACATGCTGAAGACCAAAGTGAAATTCAGAGGCAAGCACCTGCCAAGGCACAAAGCAAGCACAAAGTCTAACACCTTGTCATGGAATTATGCCTTCAGTGGCAATTTTGTGGACTTTTCATGACAAACTTGTGGCCACCCTGGCTTTCTAGGCATGTAAACAGCCACCTGCCTCTGCAAATTTGCTGCTTTCATTGCAGAGAGCAGCAGGCATCTGAAAATGTAAACAAAGGACTGTGAAAACTGTGAAAGATTTCCACTCTCATATGCCCAGAATGAGCTCAGACCTAAGCACACACTTATCTCCTCCTTCCCAATGTCCTGGTTTCCTCAGAAAAAAAGAATCTGCGCACTTGTGTTAAGCAGGAGACATGCTTGTCCCAACCAGGTCCCCAGTCAGTCACATAAAGGGGCCACTAGATCACAGCATCTCAGCCAAACTGGTCATTTAGACACAACCTATAAAACTCTGGAAAATGGGATGTTTCTTCCCTAATGAATTTTGGATTTGAAGTCTGTTGGCATTTTCAACTTTAATTTTAACTTATTTTCTTCCTATAATGTATCTGATCTGCATCAGTTCTTTGGGAAATAAAGACCTGCTTATTGGACCTGTGTCAACTCTGGTTTGTAAACAGCCAAACAAAGGATCTGTTTTATTTGGATAGCATATTCATGTGTCAAACCTTGCACATTCTACGTTTTAGCTCTAATAAGGCCTGCTGCCACTCCAGTCCCTGTTCACCAAGTGTTTGGATGTTCTTTCATTTGTCTTGGCATAAAATGTTGGGTTTTTTCCATCTCTGTTATCTTTTCCTGCATTTTTCTATAACTCTGAATTTATTCTGTAAAGTCTCTGGCCTTCCACTGGACTTACATACCTAATGTGTTATACCTTGTACATTCCCATGTTCATGCTGCACTTCTGTTACTGCAGAATGATGATTTATTGCCTGCTAATACTATGTTACACATTTTCCAAGAACTACGTATCTTCTTGAGCACTTAGAAGATAGTATTAGTGTTTTACTGTACTAAACATGAGTGAAAAACCAAACAAAACTGTAAGTTTATGAAAATGTAGCTCATTGTAGCAAGAACCTTCACGAAGACAAGATGGTTTATTTTAAATCATAGACCAAACAATGTATTAATGAATATCTTCGGAATTACAATAACCTTCCCAGTGATGTTCGTGGCATTTAACAAAGTAATAAAGCGTAACAGGGATGGAATTATTAAAAGACACTTGTTTTTCTCCACAGTGAAGAGTTTCAGGATCTATTCACCTGATTAGCTAGGATTATCAAGAAATGTTGCCATTTAATTGACATTTTCTTGAGTTTGTCCATGTGGACAAAACACAACTATCACTTTGCATTCACTGCTATCAAATAGGATAAAATAGATGCCTAAATTGATATGATGTTTATAAAAGACAAAATTTTGTCAAAAGCTCTCAAATCTCACTTTCAAAACCCATTCACACACTTCTCCATCTAAAGGTAGAGCTTTTATGACAGGTAATTTTCTATAAAATACTTGTCCACTCTGCACAATTTTTTTCTCTTATGTAGGTATAAGTGTAGAAGAACTTTCTAAACTTCTTGTCTAAATCACAGAGCAAAATTTAGTAAAATGGATTGCTAGTTTCCTGGAAATACATGGCCTATAGGAGTAATCACTTTTCACAGTGATTTATAACAGCAGAGCATACATATTTTTGCTTCAATTATCATCTCTGACACCTTGTCACTGTGGAAGGCAGAAGTACAAAGTAGCTGGTAAAGACTGTTCTAAAACTCACAAAGTAAGGTTTTTCCACACCGCATCATCAACTGTTCGTTAGGTTCTGTCTTCACTCCTCTTATCAGAGAACTACATCTATATTTACCTGGCAATGCTGGTGTATTTAAGAAAGGTATTTGTTGGATAAGTTATATTTCAGATTATTAAGGTAAGGCATGGTTTGGACTTTCTTTTACTATTTATTTGTTAACTTCACAAATTATGCAAAAAGGCATGATCCATGGTGCTCCAGATGTGGCATAGGCACAAGGAAAGATGGTGACTCTGAGAGTAACCAATTGGTGAAAGCACCTAATTTTGTCTATTCTGTAAAGCAGGATGGTTTCAGAAATAAATACCCTAGCTCAATAATGTTCTAATTACCTAGCTATTGCCCTGGTAGGTGCATAATTATTCAAAATAGCTAACTTAACCTCCTAATACGTGAGTTTTGATGACACATAATGTCTTAATGCTCTACGAAACTATATCTCTAGAGATGGGGCCAAACTGTAGTGTTTCTTGTGTGTCAGTGAATGATTTAATGTATCCATGATTAAAGAAGATGTAACAGACAGCAGTTTTACAGTATGGACATATCTTCTAATTCCCAGTATTCTCCTGTTTACTTTAGATTATATACTCTACCATGAAAAATTAAGGGCAGGTCAGCATGCCTATGTGCACCCGAGAACTCGGTCTTTTGGTTTTTTTTCCATCTGTGCTGGAATCTCTTCCTTTCCCTTTGACAATACACTTTAGCCCTTCAGGTACTGTTTCATTTATCTCCGAGCAGTTCTCCAGTGCATTATACTGCAATTACTGGGTTTTATCTACTTTTGGAACAATCTCCCAATGCTTCCTAGTAGGTACAACTTTGCTGCTGACTAGCATCATATATCTGGATATTTGAAAATTGGGTAAATCCTAGACAGCATTCCAGATAAAAGCTCTTGAATTGGAAACATGATTAGAACTGACCTGTGACAACAGATGCTTTTCCCCTCTTCTGAAACATCTAACTTAATCACTATGCATGTTTTCCCTAAAACTCTTACGCCTCATTCATTAACTTTTAAATATATCAGTAGAAGTTTGCCCACTTACAGTGAATATATAAGAAACCAGGGAAAAAAATGTCATTAAATATGGCATGCTTTGGCTTTACACTGTGTTTAATGTTGTTATGCAACTGCGGAGCTCAGCTGTCTTCAAAGATGGCTGTGCGAACTGGACCTCATCGCGCACTGTCGTATACTCTCATGTCTCGCCAATTAAATTACCATCCCTTCCCTTTATCCTGCTAAGACAATAGAACCAGATGAAATAAGGTCATACTTCTCTATTTTGGCACTGAACTGGTGATATAGGAGAACCAAACATCTAAGAGTCATTTCTTCTCTGACCCTCAGTAGGACATAACATTGTCTATCATTTTTCAAAGACTTCATGCATCTGTTCAAGTCAATAATCTGTATCTACCAAAGATTCTCTGTTGGAGCAGAGTCTGAGAATCACAAAAAAAATAGACAGCTAGAATACAAAAATTAAATATAAACAATATTAAAAATAAAGCATTAACACATTGTTATTCTTCACAGATAATAGATGTAATAACATATGTAATAACAATGTAGAATAGAATAGATAGCTGTAGCACCTTTAATGCTTTCCATCCAAAATTTCAAATCAAATTCATAATGATGATTGAAACCTTACAGTGCTCTGGTGAAACAGGTGCTATTTCACCCTATTACAGATTTTGTAAGGAAAAAAAAGGGAAAAAAATTATTGCTCTGTTTTGAAGCTCATGTTAGGAAGCACTGTGGCTCTGCGTCACAGAAGTGGGAGCTTCTGGAGACAAGAACAAAGGCAAAGCATTTTCAGGGACACTCACTTCATGCAGTCCATTGCCAGTGGAGGCTGAATGGAGATTGTCCTTCTCTACTGGTGCAGCAACTTCCCCTCACTTCTCCTGCAAGGACCAAGGCATCCCAATCTGCTACTGGATGGGTTCTCCTAAGTGACCTGTGCCTGGAACAGGTGACTGAGCTACACGTGGGTTAAAACACCCACAGACCTCACATTTTTCATGGAAGCTAATATGTCAAAGTACTGCTGCCACTTGTGCTCTTCCTACCAGGGCAGCTTCTGCATCAGCATGTTAAATAGCCTCTTACTGAGACCTAGGGAAGAGATGTGTGCTGGCTACTCAGAGCCACACAAAGCTCCAAGCTGATGATCGCTGCTTTAGACGATAATGAGAGACGTGCCCGGTTCAGATGAAACATTTAGTTTTAAATGGGCATCTGATGTCTGTCGATGGCAGAGGTCTAATCTAGACTTCCTTGATCACTGTGGCTGGCACACTCCCAGGTACTGCATTATATTAACAAGGTTCATAAACTGTCAGATATAACTCATCCACTTAACTCTCTGCAATGAGACACAGACTCCGAGGACATGGCCTTTCCGAGAATGTTCTCTCTTTATAATTCGTCATTCCCCACAAATGCCTCATGTGATATGATGTTACTGGAATCTTCAGTTAAAAGGATCAGGGTTTTTTTGGTCACACATAGGGCAGAATTTATTCCTATGTCTTCTGCCACCCCAGGCAGTGATTGGGACCTTTGCCATCAAGCTATTTCCGTTCGGGCCAAGGAGATGGCTATTTTTCATGCTGGATAAACAAGGGAGTGATCCCCTGTCCTTCATTAGAAGGGCTGTAAGGGGAAAGGTGCCTTTGGCCAGGGAACTCAACCTGTCCTTCTGCCTGGAGGCTCTAAAGGGTAATCTCTCTTCATACCAGCCTAGGCTGCATGGTGTGATATTCCTTTAAAACTCTCCAGTGGTTCTCCTTTTGCTGGAAAGGTTTCACAAAGCACTTTGGCATTTGCTTTTTGAAGCCCGCTTAGCTGATTTTGCTGAATGGAAAAGGTAGCACTGGAACCTATCTTTTATTATAGAATACAATGGTGGAAAAAGCCTGCAGTAGGCTAACGCTGAGAGGAAAAACGTCATTGAAAGATGAGCCGAGTTCAATTACTTTTAGCATTAGATGCCACAGAAAGAGTTTTTATTGACCTTGAAACCCCCCTGACACTTGAAGTTGTTATGGTGTGCATCTAGAGTAAAATGTTTGTGCTAAGCAATACATTTGCTAGATGTACAGATCCTTGGGAGATGCAATGATATGGAACACTCTATGCAGACTTCTTTGTATTTTCATTGAGATACCTCTCTTTCCTCACTCCAGAGCACAAGGCTTGAGGGAGCTATTTGGCTAAGATAAGTTTATTCTTCCTCATCTTCCTTACATGCATTTCCAGAGACAGAGGCTATCCTATCACATATCCCACCTTGCCATCTTGTGCACAGACAGCCAGAGAGCACAAGCAAAGCCTCCCTCGGGCTTAGTCACCTTCCTGGTATCTCTGTTGCTGATGGCACTGTCGAAGCCATATGTCTATTCCTTTGCTGTTAGTCCAAAATTCCCACTTTCTATTGACAATGTAATGAATATTACTGTATTTTAATAGTCAATCAATGTTCAGGTTTTATCACTTCAGGCTCTATTCATCTAGATCACACTCTTTGGAGCTTTTCCTCATTATGTCTTATTTGGTTTTCTTTTTATAAGTGAAAGTAATGGACTTGACTGTTCAAGTTGCTGAAGAGCTGCTTCTGCTGAGCTGTGCACTTTGCATACCATATGTCAATCTGCCTTGTCAGCACTGCCATCACCAGCCATCGTAGCAGCATTTTGATCAGAGCATTATTAGGCTGTTACACCGTGACCACCACTATGAAGCCAGTGTGGTGCCAAAGCTGTCACGTACCATGAAGCTTCCTGACCCTACAACCACCATCAAAGCCTTCAAATAAACAGCAATTCATCACAAG
>NW_010187932.1:0-22392 GCF_000695765.1 Mesitornis unicolor | reverse complement strand
AAAGAGTCAGTTGTTACTGGAAAGTCTCTTTCACCTCTGATGAAATGTTCTGGCTCTTGCCACATATGTGACAGCACTGCTCTAATTTAATCTTGCATGTAATGATGGAGAAGAGCAAAATACCTGTGCTTCCTTTTATTCTACATAGTTTTCATGGCTGGCCACAATCCTAAGAAATTGGCAGACACAACAGCATATTACTCCCTTTCTCATCCACTACTCACTCTTCTCTGAATGCTTCTGTTTCCTGGATCCGAGGGCCTGGTGTTCACACTCACATCATCGAGGCTCACTTGCCATATGGGTGCCTCAACATGGAGGGATGGGTTTTCACTGAACAGAAACCCTCATATGTGTTTTTTTATCAGACATTCAAAGTTCTCTTGTACCATCAAAATATTTTCCCCCTATACAATCTGTACAAACTTCAAAATGCTTATAAAAAAATAAGCCCTATTGCCCCTCAAAAGAATGAGTAGCTTTGATAATCAACTGTTCCATTTAATGTAGTTCAATTTAAAATGCTAGGCATTCATTTGGTGGGCTGTGAGCAGTCTGTGGCTTTGTTAGATCTGCAGCATAAAGAACCAATTTTTCTTATCCTAATCCTATGGCTGTCTGGAAAAGGTGACACACAGTTAGACATAATGATAAAAAAGCTACTGCTGCCAAAGGCAGTCATATACCAAAGCCGGATGATTAAACCATTCCAAAGCATTCCCAGAAGACAAGAAGGGAAACAGTCCAAAGCTTTTTCCCATAACTGTAAAACCTTCACACCAAAGCCCACATACAGATACATACACACTTTTGCTTTAATAATCCCTTCCTATTATTGGATGATATGTATTTTAAAGCCTTTTTCTTTAGGTTTTATTTTTGTTTCAACTACATTCTTTGTTTTGTTGCTGCTGAGTGGCTAGAGGCAGCTGACCTTCTTTTAAAAATAAATGGGATTATTTTTCCCAATCTACACAGCTCTAATGGCTAAATGCCTTTGATGTGAACAGCAGCCACTGCACCCTGTTGACCCATGTACAACCAGAGCTCTGCTCTTAATAGTGACAAGTTGGGTTTCAGAGCTACACCATGAGAGGAAACAGAGCAATAGACTTTTCTGTTTTCAGGACTTCCCAGAGCCTCAGCTTGGATGAGATTAAAAAAAATATGTAACTAAATATATGTTTTAACCCTTATCAAGTCAGAAAATGTGAAGTGGAGACAATTCTACAAAAGCAGAAAAGTGAAGTTTAAAAATTCTCTAGATTTGACCAGGGTTTGGGATTTTTTTTTAAAGAACTAATGCCTTCAACCTGCACTGAGTAATGCACACTTGAGCTGCACCCAGTGCCTGCTGAATGCAGCTGGTGGAGCATTTCCCCCTGGCTTCCCAGCCCTGTCACTGCTCTAAGCTGTGATCTGGGGATCAATACAGGTCAGCCTGCTGTGTGGGCCCCTCTCTGCCCCTGGAGACATGCCTGCTTCAGCTTCATGAGGGAATCTAGCAGAGTCCCAGCTAGTCCCATTTCACCTCTGGGAGCACTAATGTAAAGCTTAGCACAAAGCCTGAATCAATAAGATGCTCCACAGTTCAGTTAAGACAGAGGTCAGCAATAAGAGATCCCTACTTCCATCTCTTCCAAGTTGGAAGACTCTGTATTTTGGGTTGTCTTTGATGTCTGAAGCATGAAAAAGGACATCCTACTCTTCAGCTGTGAGATGAAATCATGGAAAAGCACCAAATATCATGTGGTTATCAAAAGTATGAATCACACTGAAATACCTAGGAAGAGGAAAGATTTGTAGAAAGTTTTAGGTCAGATTTGCAGAGAAGTCTCGCTAAACTTTCAGAAAATTTGGGTCAGGTCGAGTGTCTGTAATACAGCTTCAAAACAGGTAAGTTATCTCTTGCCTTCTACCATTGTTAAAGGTTTGAAAAGCTCTTATCTGACAAGCCACAGTGCTGTGATTTTCAGTGCCCCTGTGGTCTCTCCAATTCATCAGGTGAGAAAGCTTGCCAGGGAAGACGCTCAGGGAACGGCTGCCCTGAACAAGACAGAGCTGCTCTCGAGCGCCCAGCAGCATTTCAAACAAAAGCATTCCAGCAGGCCTTCACGGTGATCTTCAAATGCTTATACAAAAAGGAAATCTCCAGAAAATTGACTAGTCCACTGAGAAATAAAGAAAGACTTTATGCTAAGCACCTTCTAGACAGCTGATATAAAAAGATTATGATGCACTAGTTGAAATAAATGCAATTTTTATCACACTTCTATTTTCCAATGTGTCTAGATAAGTCTGTATTTATGATTCACGTTTTCACTATGCCTGCTGGAAACAAAAATAAAAAAACCTCTGGGGCAGCTTTCAGCTCAAGAAAAGAAAGAAAATAAATTTGTCAACTACATAAGCTAAGAAACTGTGGTTTTGTTTTTAAATTTTGTGTTTGTCCACGAGATATTATTGTGGACATGGTAATTTAATATTGGGGCTTTTAATAATTACTTTATTGCACAGAATATTTTATTTTTAACAAATATTTTATTGTGCGGAATAAAGCTGCTTGGCTATACTAATTAATTGTTCTTTCCAGACAGCACATAGATAGTTAATTTGTAAAAGAATGACTGCAAGGCCACACAGTCTACATTTCCCATTAGAGATCTGGCCTGATATCAGTAGTTTTCCAGTACTCCTTTTAAGATGAAAGATAGTTTAACTTGGAGGAATGACAGAGTTCTCATAATGTTAAGTGTAAGCACAAATAAAAGCACAGCTCAACAGAGTAGTTTCCATGGAACATAGCTTGAGTTTTATATTAAACTCTAGAGATGATGTTCACTCACTGATACAGCACTGCTGCAGGCAGTGAAATCATGCTTGAAAGGGTTTTTGCAGGGAGTGGCTTTAAAACCCCCACGACACTGACTTAATTCTACAGATATTGAGAGAAAGGTCTCTATCTCACCTTTTCTGCTAAGTAATGAGTATTATTTTTCTGACAATCAATACACTGGAAGCTTTCTAGGTAGTAATTCTCCTGTTCTTCAGTTGCTCATATCATGCATATATACACCCCCAGCCTCCAAAACTCCATTTTAAAGAAACACTGTTCCTTAAATGCACAGCATTACAAAGGCTTTATATGTGCAGCAACCTGTAAGCTTAATATTATTAAATTGGACATGAGTAGTCATGTAACATCATAGCTTTGTAATATAAAGCACTCAGGGACAAAATTAACCTCTCAGTAATTCTTCATTATTACTACTTGAACTAGCACATTTTTTTCCAAGTTCTTAAAACCAGCATTGTGAAATCCTGCAAAAATTGAATAATGAAAAATTATTACACTAGCCTTAGCTGTTTCAGAAGATACTGCAAGATCTTTCCATAGGAAAACACAATGGTTTTGTGATTTTTTTTAAGTCTAAAGTCCATTTCTACTGACAAAGTTGTTATGAAACAAAACATGCTCATTCATGAAGCCAAGACCATGTACTATGTCCATAACCCTTAACTCTTTCCACTTCATCTTAAGCCTTTTCCTCCTCACCTTATCCCACTCATATCTTACCCACTCTTATTTTTTGTTTCTTCCTTGCTGTCATTCTTTTGTTTCAGGTGTCTGACTTAATAAAGATAACTCCTAATAATTATCTAGATGTATCTTTCTTTAAAAGAGGGAAAGGTGAAGGCCTTGACCAGGAATGATGAGTTTTCTTACAACAGCCTTTTTCCCAAATCTGGTGCTATTTGCAGTGTATGAAAACATTCAACTCCATTAAAAAAGTGAGAAAAAATACCAAGACAGGATTTTGATCAATACTGATTCTGATTAAGTTTGATCACAGAGCTTGACATTTTAAGCAAGTCTGGAAGTACACCCACAGATCTGCTAAAAGTCTCTAGCAGTGTACCAGGACACTGCCAACTTGAGTAGGGAATATTCTGTCTACTTTTTTGTTTGCCTTTTATGGCTATAATAAGGCAATAAAATGCATTAACATAATTCTGTAATTAATCTCATTGCCAAGCCTTCAGTAGTGCTGTTACATTACTGATTTATTTTAGGCCTTTGCTTGTCTTTGTTTTTCCCCTGGCAGAAGGAATGACGGTTTTATCAAGATGTTTATAGATTTTTTAAAAATTAAAAATTAAAAAATGTTTGAGATCTTTGTATATAAAAATGATCATAAGATGCTATCAAAGTAACACCCAGGGAGCCAGTGCAGGGATGGGTAATGTGTCACTTTTAGACAGAGCAGTGTTCATTTATACTCTCATACCGACATATCAGGGAAAGTTGTAAAGAGCAGATTTTTTCAAGCTGCAGAAAATGAGGTTCATAAAAACATGCATTTACTAATCAGTATATATATATAAATGAGCAGGAGTGTTGTTAATGGTTGCTTCTCCTCTGGAGGCTCATACTACAACATTAAAATAAGAATGGGACAGATGTAGGCACCTAATGTGGGTGGGTCTGGGATCCAGAACTGATCTTTTGTTCATTGCACCTATTTCTTTTTATCACTACATGGTTTATAAAAGAAAGCTCAGTTAATTAAAAAAAAAAAGATGCAAAGCAACAAGAGTTTTCAAGCTAGCTTTCCTAGTTTTAAACTGTTTTTCTGAGACAGTCAGGCTCCTTCTCTTTTTTATTTCTGAAGACTCATTCCCTTCCTCCTCACATATGACAAAAATCTTTCTGAGGTACTGAATCAGGAAGACTCTGCTCTGTGTAATTCTCATACTGCACTCAGCACTGCTGTGTTCAAGGACTTCGCAGAAATATATTAAATGATGTGTCTAACCTCTATCATTTGGGTTTGGGTTTTGTTTTTTGTTTTTTTTTCTCTCATCACCTACTCCGCAGAGAGGAGTGTGTTCAGTGAAGTGTTTTGTTTGAAATTTATTTCTTTTGTGCTGTACATAAGTACGTTTCAGTGTGTTTTTCTTAGAGAAAAAAGGTTAAAAAAATGCATCTTGCACTACAACAAAGATAGTAAATTCTAGAGCCCTTCATCTGTGTGGGAATTCATTATTGATTTTAGCTGACTAGTCCTCATGAAATCTCTGCTACATGCATAGAAGAGTTGTACCCTTCCTACAGGAAGTCCTAGTCCAGCGGCGAGGAAGCATATTCAGGGGTCTCTGTAGTCACCACAGGTTCAGACCAGGTTCACTTTTGGTTCTGAACATCAGCTCTGAGTGTGTGCCCTCAGCTGATGTTGCAATTAGAAGATAAAACTTGAATGGCTATCACTGGACCAAAACTGATAAATTGCATGGTTAAAAAAGAGGCGAGAGGTGGGGAGAACAAATCTAAATAAAACAAAAAACTAATGTGAAGTTCAATTAAACCAGAATTATTATGTCTACCAAGGAAAGGATTGGATAAACGTGAGAGAAGGGAAGGCTTATTTTTTGAACTGTGATTATTTCATGGGAAACAAACTTTCATTTGAATTTAGAACATAACAATTTCTAGCTATAAGGCACTCTTTTAATCAGCAAGCTCATCTTATGTAATGCTGTAGGATTTACTTATATATCAAAGAAGTTCCCTAGTCATTTAAGGGATGCAACTGAACACAATTAAAAGATCAGTTGTATGCACAGTTTGTGATACAGATTGTTTGCTGTGCTTTGTGAGAGAAGTTTAGTTAATAAGACGGGAACTTGTGGTGTTTTAGCAGATAGTGAAGTATTGATCTGCATTACAGGAAAAGTGTTGCCACTGCAGTCTACCAGAGATACATCTCTTCAGCTATCTTGTATCTGATGGTCTGTAAAAAGAGAACAGAGAAACTATTAAGCCAAGGTTCACATCCAAGAATGGAATCATTTAGGAACAACCTTTCTGGGCGTAACTCGTTGCTGAATTAAACCCCATGTAATGTCATTGAAGTCAATGAGGTTATGGAGGGCATAAGTCAGTGAAGCAAATTAGCCCTCTGTCTTGAAGCCAACAACCAAAGGAAGGAGTGATCCAATAAAACAGAGATGAAATGCTGATACTAGCTGAATGCCACTGTTCTTGGTACAGTGTGTTCTTTCTGTCCAGCAGTGAATATTTCATCCTTCCCAGGTGTAAAATCTTCCCAGCAGCACTATAAGGCAGATTTTTAATAAATGACAAAATTAATGATTTTGTTCTGTTGTAATGCAAGTTCTGGACTCCCAACAGGAGCTCAAGCAGTTAGCAGACAACATCTATGCTGGCTGCAGTGTGATCTCCAAATCAAGTCTTGATCTCTTCAGAAAAGCCTTCGGACTGGCCTTTGTTTTTTGTCCTTTAGCCATCTCTCACCCATACACATGTTAGAAACCAGCATTTGTAGATATGGAGAGACTTCTACAATAGAAAACAGACAGAAATACCAGGACTATCTGTGTACGAGCTGCAGCAAATTAGGCACAATCACTGCCTCAGGTATGAAGGCACTAGGAAACAGAATGGATTTGTTTACATTTCATGCATTTGGGTAATATTAAGGGCTCTCTAAGAACCCACAGTGTTGCAGTGATTGTAGGTTTGCCTTGCATTAATTAAAAAAAAATCCATTTGCACTAACCAATATTCATATCAATACGTGGTCTTCTCTCAGATTTCACCCTGTTTGACCCACTGATTACTTTGTCTGAAATTAAGAACATCATCTCCCTCAGACAGAGATTATAGATTTTACACCACACACACAGAGAACTCAGTTCTGGCTGGATCCTTCAGGCATTTTTATGATCCGTATAAAGAACTAATTCCCAAGGTCTACAGTTGGGTTTGCAGCTCATGAAAAGATCTCTGTGAGGTGGCCTGTACAGAGTAACACATTTTGACAGCACAGCAAACTTTTTGCTACAAAGAGATCAAACAGCCTGAATTCTTTTGACATCCTACCATGGAAACTCCAGTTTGCAGAGCTGAAGGATGAGAATCAGTCTATTGGCAAGGAATAGAGAACGCTCTCCAGACCTACAAGTAAGGGAAGCTGTGTAAAGCATGCAGCACATGGCACATACAGCGGGTCCAGTACTCGTTCTGTTTCTTCTGAGGTAACTTCTCAGCAATGACAGAATGTGGTGATGGGACTAGCAGAGGACTTACATGATACTTGGCCCATGACATTTGTGATACTGGCCATTTATTCCCTTTTTTATATTTTCAGGTGATAGTGTAAGAGAAGCAATCTGCCATGGTGCTCAAGAACCACTCCAGATTTTCATTTTCTTTAAATTCTGTTGCTTTTGTTTACAATTCACTTCTGGGCATGCTCTGAGAAGAGAAATGAAGGGAACAAGCTACACATTTGCCAGCTGTAGCATGAGATGCTGATGTGAACATATATGGGCCTACCCAAAGTCCTAGCATCCATATGCCTTGAGGCTTGAGGACTACTGCAGATATGGGAAATAGTTCCACTAATCCTCAGTCCTAATTTCAATTGATAAAATATCACTATCAAGCCAGTTAACAAGTCCACTGAATTCATCCTCAGTTTAGCTAGCAATGTTCTGCTAAGAAATAGAGTTCTGCTAGAAGGTTGAGTTTTGTTGAATAACAGATACGATTTTGACAGAAATATTTACTTTTTTTTTCATAACTAAAAAGAAGACAAATAGGTAACAGACATTTTTTTTATCAAGTTTTGGAAGTTTTATTGAATGGTGTGTTTTACAAAAAAGATGCAAATTTTCCCTGAATATTTCCAATTAAAATTTTCAGACTGTTGTGAAGAATAATAATTACCTCATCAAACAGAGTCTGGTGAATTTTTTTCTGTTTCTGTTGTTGCTTTTCTAAAACCAACTCTTGTTTTTCTATTGTATTTGCTTTACATCTAATGCTATTACATTTTGTTTCAGCTGGCGGGCTTCATCTATGCCTGTTATGTTGTGAAATGTATTACTGAAGAAGAGGACAGCTGTAAGTACTAAAGCTTTATTACATACAAAATGAATTTTTATTTTTTTTTTAAATCAGCCCTCCACTCTGCTGACTCTTGCTGGCATCAACCTGAATGCCTTGTTGTACTGTAGCCAGAACATGCTTCCTGTCCATCCTTGATCTAAAACTTGCAAATGCCTGAGAGACAAAGAAGCCATGAAATGCAGCTACAAAAACACATACTCCTTTCTTCTGAAAAGATCACTGCAAATTTTTTTTACCTCACAGTGTAGCTTGAGACATAATTTTTTTTTTTTCAAAAGAAAAATAAAAAAATCCCAATTGGCAAATACAAGCTTTTTTTTTTTTCATTCCAGATTGTTGTTAACTATCTTCACAATAATTGGTTACTACTGAGGGTATAGCTTTTCTGTGTTGACTTGTGTGTTGGCTTATAAAAGCAGTTCTGGGAAAAAAACCAGCTTTAGATCATTGCAGGACCTTCATTTATGAGAGGTGAAACTGCAGAGCTCCTCTTTGTTCCCACTGCTCCCAGGGTACAATTACAAGGAGTGAAATGATTTCATATAGACGTATGTTTGTGTTTCTTCTTATTATTTACATCAATAGAAGACTGTAGAGCAGAATTTGCTCTTATTACATGCTCCAGAGTCAAGCCATCTCATTTTTCCTCTACTCAACTCTAACCTTGATTTTTCAAAAAGGGCCACTGGAGCATTTCAGTACATCTTGGGATTCATACTAGAGCACTTTAGAAACAAGTATCAGAATTGCATGTAACTTTGATAAAATATACATGAATCCTAGAGAGAGCTCTGCAACAGGAAGCTTAAAGGGTTTTTATTTGATTGAGAGCACGGCTGAGGCTGGTGGGGGTTCCTTTGTGTGCTCTCCAGTGTAGAAAATAGCTGCAACCCTATAATCTATTGGCTATACATTGCCACTGTGAGCTGTCAAGGGGAGATTTAGTGCCAAAATCAAACCACATTCAGAGGCCTTTCTGACAATGCTCATTTCAGTTGTCTTTGCATTTCTGTGGAGGGAGGGAAGGCATATGAGTAGAAAAAGTTTGTGACAGGTGTGTGGAGCAGGGGTATGTCACAAATAGTCCTTGTCTTTTTAGGAAAGGACCTAATCATAGACCCAGTCATATGTGCTTTCTCCTACTCTCCCATTAACTGTATTCACTGTCTGCAGAGCAGGAGGAAAGCAATTCCTTGCTGCCCAAATGAAATTCCATTTAATATAATTCTGCCCTCTTCTAAGGGTTTAAATCTTTTTTTCACTTTTCTGTAATGCTTTAGGGCATGGTGTAGTAAAAAGCGATGAAGGTACTTGTTACTTGGCTCATCGAACAAGCACAGAAGTCAGAGCACGTTTGAGAGATTTCTCCTGTGGTCTGTAAAGCAGCATTCCTGGCAGCAAAGTGCCATGGCCAATATGGTATTGTTTTCTGCTCACTGCAGTGGGAGCTTCCTGTTGTTGAGAAGCTACAGATCATCACGCTTCTTTGAACCTTTTCTTGCCATCATCTTGCCTATTCTGAGGCTTTTATTACTTTGTTAGTACCTCTCAGCCAGACCTCCTCTTTCAGACAAAAAACCAAATTACTCATCTGTGAGCACCTCACCAAGACAAATTCCCACCCAGCACAACGAAGGCAGTGCAAGTTCAGGTGCCGAAGCTTTGCCTCTGGTGAGGTTTGGAAGCATAACTGGAAAAAAAGAGAAAAAGGGAACTTCTGTAGCCAAGTCATCTCAATACTGCAATAATGCTTAGATCTGATTTGGCCCCTCAAGGTATTGTAAAATTAAAGCAGCTTTAATTTCTACTGAGAGGCTGCATTTAGAAGAGAGT
Organism: Mesitornis unicolor; assembly: GCF_000695765.1. NCBI lineage: Eukaryota > Metazoa > Chordata > Aves > Mesitornithiformes > Mesitornithidae > Mesitornis > Mesitornis unicolor. Next base: position 12,623 of record NW_010187932.1, on the reverse strand, counting down.
AAGAACGATTCTGGTTCTCTCTCTGCTCAGACATCCACACTGCAATGCACCAAGTACCCATTGTGACAGCCAGGGCCTGCAGTCCATACTGATACCCCCTGCTCAGGTTTAATTTTAGATTATATTATTTTCTTTCCATTTGGATATGTTTTCTCATCTTTCCCCTCCCTTTTGACAGTGCATCCATCTGTCTCCCGTTCCTTACCCCTGCGTGCCGCTATGGAACAAGTTCTGTGGCACAGAGGGATGAAGACACCGCTCCTGCCCACAGTGTACTCCCTGCCCCAGACTTGCTGGACATCTAGCATAGTAGAAAAAAAGCTTTATTCTTCTACCCCAACCCTTGCCTAGCATCCATACCTGATAAGGTTAGGCTTACGCTTTCATGCTGTTTGGCAGCTCATGTTCCCTCTCTGTGCTAAATTAAGTAACACCAAAGGGACATTTAACTCCAAGTCTTATGAAACAGAGCCAACAGAAAAAGCCTTTTGCATCTCATGATGGACATGGTGAATGCTCATGCACTTAATTCCATTTCTTCTGCTTTGTTAATGGGCTATGGGAGTAACAGCAATCCAGAAGAGGAGCAAAAGAGGTAGAAACAGTGAGCCTGGCAGAACAGGGAGCAAGTCATGAGACTATAGAAAAAGTCATGCAACATCCAAGAGCCAGACAGGGATGTGTTCCAGATTTTAGCTAGAGAAAGTTATCAACACTGCTCCGGAGCAGAGATGGTGCCTCATCTTTTGTTGGCACAGAGCCTCAACTGTAGAAACACAATCAAGTTGCTCTTAAGCTGCTTCAGCTGAATTAGCTTTGCTCTCAAAGTAATTGGAACAAGCTGAAAGAATTACTATTTCTCCATACTTTATGCAGATTTTATTAAGAGAACAAATGAATGAGGGTAGAATTAAGCAAACATTTCACTAAGATTAACCTGCTCTAACCTCACTAAAAGATTAGGAACAGAACAATACAGTGATCAAATCAGGGTCATAACTAGGGCTGAATCAGCAAGTGTAGAGGTTTTAATTAGTCACACATCAAATAAATCCAGCAGCAGGCCCCCTAAATCAAAGCAGAAGTCCGCATTACCTTTTATGAGAACAATCTGCTTTGGGTTAATTCTGCATCAAGGATTACAGAGGAAGCTGCTTTCCCTCCTGGTACAGCCCCAAGCAGCAATCTACACTAGGCACACCAGAGCCAAATTGCAGCATCCATCTCCAAGGGTCAGACAAGGGTGGCTTTTCTTGTCCGTGGTTTGCCACTCCCAAAGGTTCCTTCTGCATCCTGTTCCCCTGTGGCTGTGCAGAGATGAGGAATATTGAGACTTGAAGTGCCTTGGGTCTCCATCTGGGAAAGACAAGGCGGGATGTGTGCCCGGCAGGACTGCTGTCGGCTCAACATTCTCCTCTTCGCTATTGCCACTGGTATGCCTAAGCCATTGTCATTCTTACCTCATTAACATTATTAGCTGCAGCAATTAAAAATAAAGCATGAAAATGTCAGCAACAATCATTACTTGGAGGCATTCAACAGCTGTAAACTTACTGTAGCTCCTCATTTGTTTTCCAAAATCATATTAGGCCTGCATTTTTCAAAGGCTACACATTGTTTTTAATAACATTGAAATGTTCGTTTAATGTGCATTTCCTCTCTAGCAGTTTGGCTCCCTGCTATAAGCTGTTACTGCCTTACTAAAAGAAAATTCAATGTATTTTTGAAAATGTTATTAAAATTTATACTTTATGGAAAACCCTGGAAAGTAAGCAATAAAGCAGCATCCTCCTGGGGCTTTTTGTGTGTAACAATTAAAAAAGAAACCTAAGCTACTGAAGTGGGAATTCTGCACTTGCCTTGCAAGTCTTGTTGTGAGAAAGGGTTATTGTTAGAGGGACAGGTTTGGCTAGGAAGGAACTCCAGACTAGAGAAAATCACCAATTCATTCTGTGTCCTACAGTGAAATCCCAATCCAGAAGGCTCCCTTACAGACCCAGAGAGGAGGAAGAAATAGCATTTACCTACCATAACACAATGCCAAGGCAATAAATATGAGTTGTCAGACTGTTCCCTGAGTATCATGAGGGGACACCTTTGCACTGTCTCATGTGAGCAGGAGTCCAACTTGCACAATCTCCTTTTCTCCCAGCATTGTTTCCAGATAAATGGCAAAGCAAAAGAAATTGCAACTGGGTTGAACAGATTTTTGATGCATACTTCATTGAACCCAGCTTTTGGGGATGTCTGGCACAGAAGTAAAGCTCTAGATAACCCTTTAAAATTATTTCACACCCCCATAAAAGCTTGAATTCAAGATTCTCTTTGAATTACTGAAAATGTCCAGGAAGACAATACCTCAGATAGGTGATATCTACCAGTGAGCGATACAGCATAGCAATTATGTGTCAATAGACTCAGTGTCAAACAGCAATCCACTCTGGAATCCTAGGTCTGACCTGGGAAGAACAAAGGTGATGACAAAGATTATTCTTTTAAAAGACAATATTAAATTCATTAGTTGTGAGAGATACAAAATTTTGACAAACATACTGGATAGGTAGAAAAGCCTTTTATTTTTAGCTCTGTTACAGGCTGCCTTCCACCTCTGGGCACGTTATTTAACCTCTCTGTACTTCTGTTTCCCGTATTTAAAATGGGAAATAATGACAGGGACAAACTCACAGACGTGTTGCTTCATAACTTTGAGCTTCTGGGATGAAAGGCACTATTGAAGTGCAGAATATGCTACGGTATCACTTTAATTCTGTGCCAAATGCTTTTCACAATCTGCTTAGCAAGACATTACAGAGAAATAATACCTCGGCTTCCATTCCAGCTTAAAAATCTCTTAAAACAAAGACAAAGAGAAACCAGTAGCAAACATGTGGCTATTAATTCTGCTTCTTTATTTGATTTCCCATTTTCTGGTGAACATGGCTGTAAATTCTGAGACTACCGGGACAGGAGAAAGATAGGAAGGAAGCAGAAACAAAGGCTGAGGGAGGTGGCTGAAGATGACTGTGACCATTTTTCTGCATCAATGCTGGGCTTGAATGCCTGTCTGGAGGTTGCTGTTCTGGGCAGCCTGGCAGAGCTCTTCATCTTCAGCTGAAAAATTACTCCACAGCTGCAATGTAAGCTGCAGTCCTACCAAGGCAGCGTTATCTGTTGTGTTTGTGTAACACAACATGAGTTGGGTATCTGGTCTATCCAGCCCAGTATCTGATACTTGATGGTTAATTCCATATCAGATTGCCACACAGCAAGTTTGTGGTTCCCCAAAAGTCCTGGCAGTAATTTGCACTTCAGGGACTTCCTTAGCCAGAAGTACTGTATTTCATTGCCCAAAATGGTCTTTTCTTTCTGAAAGTTTACTTCTATGTTTGAACCAAGAATGTTTTTTATCAAACATAGCCTCTCAAAAGGAGTTCCAGGACCTCAGCAACACATTTTCTTAGTTTTGTATCTACCATTTGTGTGACATGTCCTGTGTCTTTCTCTGGAAAACAGCGGTCATTCTGTCTTCGCCTTTTCCATCTTCACCTTTTCCATGCTGCCACAAGTTTTATAGGCAGTCATCAACTGCCTCCCTCAGCCTATGTGGGAATATTACAGAACCTGTAATCATCTTTTGGTAGGTGGGAGGGGGTTTCTGCATCTTCAAACCCTTTACATCATTGAAATAACAGAAGCGGAACCTGTCGTAAAGGAATAGTACTCTCATGAGGAGAAACACATTTGCAGTTTTGGGCCCCTCACTGATGCCACAAAAAGTCAAGGATAGTATTCATATCACATAGCTGCAGTTGCATGTAATGAAGCCTGCAGTTTAAACTAACAGTCAAGAGTCCCACCACAGTCAGTAAAGGCAGGGACATAACTCCAAAGAGCAATTTGCCCTGTCTCTGGTAGACACGTCTCTCACAACAGGGTGAATCACTGGTCTGACTTGTTTGATTAATGCTAGGGACAGCCTGGGCAGTCTGCAGAGGCGACATAGCAGCAAATAAGCATAGGAACAAATGTAAGCCAATATTTAAAACACAATTATTCTCCGACTGTTGAACAGATCATTCATGAACAAGAATTCAAGAAACAAGTCACAAAAGCTGAAGCTATAGTTTGTTTTTGCTCAGCTGCACTCTCCAATTTACAGCCTGTGGTTAAATTAGAAGCTTTTTCCATTTACTTGTTTTATTTTGTGTGGTGACTGCTACATGAACTAAGTAAGCCAAAGGGAGGAAAATGAGATGCCTTTGGTTGTCAGGATGCTGATGGAAGTGTGGAGGGAGAGAAGCATTTGAAATCCCATGATATTGCCTCATGCTTGTCATCCTAGAGAGAGATGTCTTGGAGAGCTGCAGTGCCACCACAGACATTTAGGAAATTCCCTGAGATGCCTGTACAGCACCAACCTTTTGCACATATCAATAGCTGGTTTCTGTGTCATTATTTCCAGTCATGTCCTATCTTGGAGGGGACCATTCACAGAGCAGAAGGCTGGTGTCGAGCATCTCATTCTCACCAGCACAGAGCATAGACACTCTGCGTCCCACAAGGGTTAGAAAGCACAGGCTGAAAATGTCTGAGCTGCAGAGTGCCAGGCTGAAGCACAGGAGGGAAAGCCTATGGTGGGAAGAGATGACAAGTGAAACTGGCTGCGTTTGAGATGCAAATGGACTTGAGAGGTCCAAGGTGTCATAGGGTTTGGCAGACTTTACACAGCCTGGTCTGTAATCATTTGGCACTGCACTGCAGAGAGAGACGCAAACTTAAAGCTCAGAGGAGGTGCAGTTTGTTTAAATAATAGCAAGTAATTAGTCTGAAGACAAAATCAGTGATGACATTTTATAATTACAATTAATTTAAAGGTTAATTTCCTTTGGTGTTAAAATCTTATTTAAAACATTTACCAGGAAAGGAAATTAGGATGTTACTATCTATATGCACAGAATGCTTCTGGGAATCCATGCCTATTATCACTAGAAAATTAGGTTAGACTCAAAGTGGGAATTTCAATTCATTTTAGTGTGTAATAGATGGTGGTCAGGGCCTTCAGTCAGAAGGGTTGCTTAGGGTAGACTGTACGATTTGCATTTTCTTTGTTTGTGGGATTAATTGCAAATGTTTCCAACAAAAGGGCTGGGTTTATACATGAACAAACTTGACATGAAAAGAAAATTGGTTATGGATTGCTGCCTTCGTAACTAATGAAGTTGATGTTCAAGGAATCCCTAGGAGATAGGGCTGTGGTATGAGGCAAATATATAAATAAAATCACACAGGGGAAAATGGTGGTGTTGCTGGCTCCATGTATGATAATTTCTCTTCTCTCTCACTGTCTTCCCTGCCACTCCCCTTGCATCCATCACCACCTCCTGTGGGGATTGTCAACCTCACGTTTAAAAAATGTCTAAATAACATAATGGAGAGCTTGAAGGAAGTAATATTTCCATTCCAGCAGTTCATTACAATGGGATACTGCTTAATAAAATCAATGCATTGTAACAGCCAGGGCGATATATTTACCTTGCATCATTTTTTTTAAATATTCATCACCCGTGTTTTATCTTTTCAAGAAAGACATGTTGCAGAAGTATTGGAAAAGATCTGCAATATGAAAAGGGAACAAAGAGTTAATATATCTTTTATGAAGAAAGATACGTATCATACTAAAACATTTTGAAAATAATATTTGTCTTGTCATGAATTAATTGTTTCAGGAGAGGTACACAAAGAAGTCCAGATCATGAAACAATGTCCCACACATTTGTGTCAAACCAGTAGCAGAAATGAGGTAGTAATTTGTGACTGTTCTAACAAAAGGCAAAAATGATTTGAAAAGAAGCTCAGTTGTTGCCGCAGCTGAATAGCATGTGGTCTTCCTGGCCACGGAAATGTTCTGACATTTAAAATAAACAAAACTCATACTCAAAATCAGGAAAAATTAACAAAAATCTGAGACTCTCCACAAGCTGAAAACTGCATGGAAAATGGTTTCAGGCAGACTGTCGTGTTTTGTCTTGATGCCAGTTAAAGACTTCATTTTGATGTGAGTCATTTATTGCTACTTTGTGCTGAATGTGGTTTTGGAGTCAGACCCTCCTGCCCTGTGCCTAGGGGAGCATCTTCTCCTTGGTTTCCCAGCCTGGGAAGCAGCTGGCTGCCTCCTTAGGGGTTCAGCCAAAACAAGAAGGTGTAATAGAGTACGTCCTGTCTGTACTGAAAGACTACAGGCTCGGTGATGAGCTGCTGCAGGTGGAGTAGAGTCATTAACCATTCCCAGTGTCCCTGAAAAGGACACCTGCCCACAGCCTTGGTGTCTTCTCCACTGAGTCAGTCAACGTCAGCTCCTTGCAGTTTCCTACATGCCTGGAACATTGCTTTGTACTAAATTATTTTTATCAATATGCCGTCTGTTAAAGTTTTCCGTATTACTTTTCTTTTTAAATATCTACATAGGTCTTCATTAGCATTGGATTGTTAACTTTCATAGATTTGGGCCTTAATTTTCCACTTAGCTGCCCCTACTAATGATTTTTATTCTAATTTATTATTGTGGTGGTCACACTTGGAGGCCATTGCCCCAGGCATTTTCTTTTTTCTTCCTTTTTTCTTTTTTTCCTCTCTTTATCACTTGACCCTAGAAATGATCTGGCTAAGAACACTTTTTTCTAACTATTCATTTGTTAACCTCTGTGATAATTCAGTCTACTCCACATTTTCTTTGATTCTTAGAGTGATTTGTCAGTCAAAAACTGTTTCAGGGCTATATTTTTTTGCTCAGTACTCAAGCATGAAAATTTGAAAGCAAATGGCTATTATCCAGCAGTGTCCACGCCTATCCAGTTAAGAAAAATAATATATTCTTCAGACTACTAATGTTCTCTTAGCTGATTGGAGGTCTTTTACAGGCTCTTTACTGAGCCTTGGGCAAGCCCCACTGCAAGCTAGAACAAGCCTTGTGAAGCCTTGCAGGGGTCAAGCAGCAGCCTACCTGACTGCAACTTTATTTCTAGGTCTGTAAGGTTGACAGGTGGCTTGCTGCTCTTAGCTGATATAAAAGGCAGCACTGACCATTTCAGTCCAGTATTTCTCATGGCTGCAGCTATGCTCTGGCTGTTTCCTCTCGGCCTCTAGTCCTTGTTCTTGCCTGCCTTATCCCAGGTACCTGATTCTACCTTCAGCTGCCAAAACCTTGCTTGAGCCTCCCAGCCCTTGCTTGATTACTTCTGGCTCCTTTCTGCCTCCTTTCTCCTCAGCCATGACCCTGGTTCCTACCTCCCTGACATGGTTCCTGCTGCTGGCCAGCCTTGGCTTACTGAGACATTGCTCCAGAGCCCTGAGGCTCTGCTGCTGACCAGAACCCCTTCTCCACCTGGGTGTCTGAGATGCACTTTAGCTTCTCTACTTTCTGAGCTTTCCTCAGTATCAATCATCCTGCTGTTTTCTGCTGGGTACAACCATGAGTTGGGCTCACCCGGAATGCAGTATCTGCACTCCTACTTCGTCCTAATTATGGGGAGTAACAGGCTGTGATCCTTGTCAGGACCTCTGTAAGCGTGGTGACATCGGGTAATGCTTATCAGTTTTCACAAACCTGCCTACCGCCTCAGTCCTATGTGTTGTCTCAGAAGGGCTGATCAAAGAATTAGCCAAGGGATCAGCAACAGAGGTAGAAGAAGATGCTGCAGGGCCTTGTCCAACAAGAAACATGATAAGAGGAGAAGAATCTGGATAAAAAGCCACTGTGAAACAAAAAAATTGCATAACATTTTTTACTATTATTAAAGCAGATAGCACAGACATAGTGGCAGTGGGGCAGATTCTGAGATGAGAAACTCCAACAAAATTTGTGTAGGGGTTCCCCTTTGCTGCTCCTGTGGACATCATAGGGCTCAGAAATGCCAGGAGATTACATTTAAAAATCTGAAGTTTTAGTTTCACCTTGCAAATGGGTGAGCTAAGAACACTCACCAGCCATTACTGGCTGTTTGGCAGAAATGCAGCTCGTTGCACCACAAGAATCGAACCAAGTGTCCAAGTCCTTACACCTTTCTAAACCCTTCTGTGCCAGCAGGAACACTCACATATTGGCAGATGCCCGCCTTCCCCCTGCTTTCCTGGTGGTTGGCTCTATCCCATTTTTTGAGTGTAAATCGCTGGACACTCAGCACAAAGTCCAATAACATTTGATAATCATTGTAAACAAACTTTATTGAGATTGTATTCAAGCAAACCTCCTCCTGTGTGCTATATTGTGGAAAAGTCACCAGGCCATGCTCACAGAATAAAAAGGCAGCAGCACTAAAGAGTTTGGACATGTTTTCACCAGTGAGGTGAGTAGTAGGATACTGGCAAAGCTGCAGGAACAAGGGTGTCCCCATATGTTCTTTTACACTTTTTCCCATATGTCATTTCCAAAGTTATTAAAACTAAGCCTAATCTTAGTCTCCTTCATTTTTTTCTGAGTTTGGCTAGTTTTTAGCTACCAGCATTTATGCACAGCTCTCTCTTGCCTCACATACTCACTTCTGCACCAGCAGTGCCTCTAGTGATGTTATTAGCTGTGAAGCTTAACCACTGCACCTCCAGGGACAGAGTCTAGGAGGCCAAGTCTTTGTCCTCCAAAGCTAGTGTGCACAAGTTTAATACCTCACATGTCAGATGTAGCACATGTACACCATGTGTTCACTCTCTGCTATACCACGTGGGAAATACGGGGAAAATAATGAGAGAACTGTTTTTGAAGAAGTTCTCACAAGGAGAGGAATTGTTTGGAAATATTACCAGTATAGAGGTCAAGATGGCAGCATGGGGACAGAATTTAGCTTTGAGAAATGAAAGGAGGAGAGATTGATGTGGACTCTTCACAAAAGGCTTTAAATGTAAAAAGATTTAGCTTCTGCTTGGTGTAATATAGAAGCTTAAATCAGCAGCAGAATGCAGAGAGGAGTAACCTAGCCAAAGAGATGACTCCTGCAGCTTTTGTCTCCTTAACTACACATTTTGTGAGTTCAAAAAAAGGGAACAATTGTGGTGTTTGATACTGAGAGCTTGGGTAAATGTTATAGCTGTGTCAATAGATAGAAAAATCTTCCTATTCAATATGCAAAAGTAATCTTTGGAAATTGAATTGTGCACAGCCCAAATCAAAGTTAGCATCTAACTTACATCCTCAAGTGACAGGCAGACTTGAATATACAAGTGCCATCATTCACTATGAGAGGTAGCAGAGAAGGTTAGGGAGGAGCAACTAAGAGTTCTGGTTTTAGCCATGCTGAACTGGAATTGACGTTTAATTATTCATGGGTAAATATCACAGAGAGAAGTTGAGATTTTCGTTTGTGTAGAAGGAGCAGAGTGAGCACACGCCAGGCACTTTGGGACACCTCAGAGAGCAAACGACAGCAGAATTTGTGTTTGCAAGTGCCACTGCCTCATTTACGGGAGGTGGAGAAAAGTAAAAGGCTGAGATTACTGTTCATGGGACTCTGGCAGGATGCTGGATGGAGAACCATCAAGAGGGGTTACAAACAATGAGAGGAGGAAGGTGAGCACCTGCATAGAAGAGAGTAAAGGCCAGCGAAGCAAAGGTTTCAGGAAAAAGAGAGCAGTGGCTGTGTGAAAGGTGACTGGATGGCCATGGAGAGGACTGTGTGTATGGGGTTACCAGAACCCAAATTTGGATAGGAAGAGGTGATCTGATCATGGTTCCAGCTGCACGAAAGGGACAAAATACAGGATGGGAGAAAAATCTTCTACAGAAATGGAGAAAAGTGGCTCCAGAACCTGTGTGAAACAGTTCAAACAGGAGAAACAGAATGAGACAAGCAGAGATTAGGGGGGTTGATTTCTTATGAAATAATTACTTGTATTTTTATTGGGAGAGAAATGCAAAAAAAAGAGATCCAGAGAGAGTTTGTCACTGGAACAAGCAGAAGTTTTGCAGAACAAAATTGCTATGACTGTATTAAAACAGAAGAGGAAATGTACTGTAAAAGGAGGAGTGAAAAAGGCAGACAAGCTGAAAAAAGGAGGACTACTTTATCAATCAGCTCATACAAGAAATGGGAGAGATGGTGTGCAGAGTAACAAGTGGAGATGGGAGGAGGGAAGCAGATGAGGAGGTGGTGGACATGTCTGGATGGAACTAATAAAGCTGGGGGACCCAAGCTGCTTCATCAGGGAGACAGACAAAGTGAAGGAGGAGAGAGGAATGAGTGACAGAAATCACCCTTATTACAGAATTACTACTAAAGACATTTTCATTTTTAAAGAAAGTTTTGGGCAGGAAGCAGATGTGACAGGGAAGGCAGGGCTGAGTGGTGGCAGTAGATTTCACTGCTGTGAGAGGTCAGGCCTCATCCATCCATCAATGGTAGGGATGAGATAATCACCAAAACAAATAACAGTAGCAAAGGAACAAAGTACAGAGAGGGTTTGAAAGCAGACAAGAAATCATTCATACTTCAGGTCGCAGGTTGGCCTATTTCAGGTCACATGGCTGTTTCCCAACCTCACCCTTTCTTTTTCTTTGCAGATAAAGCCATTCATTCTCCTTCCCATTCCTAAGCTCTGTATCTTTTTGTATTTATGCACTGAATTTTGCATGCCTACTAAAATGCAAGGAAAACCATAGCATCAGTCATGTTTCTATACACATATGCCCTAAATGACTCTTTGGGTCAGATCTTAAGCTTGAATTAAGTCACTGAAGCTATAAACATATATATTAGCTGTGGATATGAATCTTTATGCTTCAGTATTTATATCTTACGGAGGGAATTTTCTATAAGGAAAATATTGTCCAGTCTTCTGGTTTCTATTCAATATACTTCCTTTGGCTTCCTACAGGAAGATGCTATTGCTTTTATTCCACGCTGTTTCCTTTCTTGATGAAAAAACCCCACACTTTTCCAAAGAAAATTCTTTGTCCATCTGTTGATTTTATCAGTTTCAATGTTTCTCACTGCAAACTTTCTACTAAAGTCCCTTCTCCCATATGCACATGCTAATGGGATCTTTTTTGTGCATCCCAGTTTAATGGTCCCTCTATACACCACAAACTTCCAGAAATGAAAAATCAGAAACCCATTTATACCTCTCATCCTGTCCTGATATCCACCACAGTGGAGACTGTGACTGTGAGCAGAAGCTGAAACTTCACATCCTTGTGGGTGCTTAGCAGTAGAAAATATGTGCCTATTTTGAGGCATATGTACTGTCTGTATTACAGATGTAACCACAGCCATATGCCTGACAAGCCCCTTAACACCATCAAAGGAAGAAAATACTCAGGCTGAATTTCTTATAACACATTTTACAGATAAATAGTATTGCTATTATCTGATTCAAGTCCAGGTAGGAAAATAAGCATCTCAGCACCCAATATTTCAGAGGAATGGGATTCTGTATTAGTTTGTATATGCACATGTGCTTTTAATAAAGCAAAACATGACAAAAGATCCACTTCTGATAACAGTGACATGTAAGATGAGTGTAGAATAGAATACACACAGAAGTGTGTTTGATGGATGAGGTTAAGGATGGAAGCCTCTGCAGCGATTCAGCTAATGAGCCTTATTTTATTCATCTCATGTTACTGCTGCCAGGAATGTATCAGTCCTACGACACTTTTAGTGACCTTTCAGGCACAGCCAGGATAAAATGCCTTCAGAAAGGGCAGCATTTTGCATGCTTTAAGAAACTAGCTCAGAGTCCACAGGGAGCTTTTAGCACAGTCTGGACACTGCAGGCTTTGCAGTGCTGAGAAACTGCCATCATCAAAAAAACTTGCTACAAAGAAATTACTGAAATCCTTTTGTATTAGAGTTCACTTTCTATTACCTACATTTCCCTACCCTGCAAAGCATGTTGTTGTTGTGTGTAAGAAGCCATTGTAAGCCTACAACAAGGTTGCAGTACTACTCTCTACCCTACCATCATCTGATTACACACGTGGGAACTTCCACTGTCAGCTGAATGCAGAAATGTGTCCACCAGCTCACCTTGTTTGTCACTTCACAATCTGGCTTGTTAACATTCTGTGCTTACTCTGTGCAACAGGATAAAGACACAATGTGTGCAGAGGTATTCAGCATGCATCTTTCTCTCATGCCCACACAGACTCATTTTACTCAAAGAAATCTTCTTCTTAACACATTGCTTTGGCTTTCTGAAAACAGCTCAAAAATCACTGTTAAGACCTTTTGCCCCATGACTGCAACACACAGTATCTATGTCTGCAGCCTTCTAATAGTGGTTTACCAGTTGCTTGAAGGGTCTTGGGAAGTACACAAGAAATGCAAAGCCGGCCAAATGCACATAAGCAATATCCGTAAAGTGACATGGGTTGACAGGAGTGAGACACTCAGTCCAACACAGGTATTTTCCAACTTATGTTGTCAGAGGTCAAGAGCGAGGGGAAAAAAAAAAAAGGAAAAATGGGCAAAAGAACAAAAGGCCATAGCTATGGCAAAGATGTCCATTCTTTTTACTGCAATTCTTGTATTTGAATAAGAGGGTTTTTATCCTCCATCATAATAAAGTTATTGGCTACAGTCAGTGCGTAAGTAGGAAGCAACAAATGGCATTTCACAGAATCACAGAATCACAGA
>NW_010187931.1:6592-12244 GCF_000695765.1 Mesitornis unicolor | reverse complement strand
TTCCCTGCCCAAGAGAACTAAGCTCATTGAAGAATATTTTGTTTGAGACATGAATTTTAAATGCTAGACAGGTATAAATTTGAAGGTTTTGAAAATTTTTTTACTTTGTCTTTTACTGCTACATAATAAGTAGGTATCCCAAACAGGGAGACAGATGAGGGGGTTAGAAAAAAGAAATGTATAAACCAAATCCGTAACTAATAGATACAGACCTAGAGAAATTTCCACCTCAGAAGGTGGTACAGGTACCACTGCTTTAAACAAGGCCATGTGCTTGCCATAAAGATCTGATAGCGCAGACAGAATTTAAAATTGCAAATTACCTCCGAATTAATTAATTACCTCAGACCTCCAGTTGTAGCAGAATATTGTCGTCTCCGATTTTTTAAGGCATTAAGCTTATCTCCCTGTGTCATGCCATTCTGAGGCTCCGGATCTGCTTTGTCTTCAAAATCATTCTGGGAAACACAAAGTAAGGAAGCAAGAAAATATATTAAATCCTTGGGAGTAGTGTAGTTTCAAAGTACTGAACATCTCCTTCACAAAGATCGCCATTTAAAAGGGTAATTTACAGTCTTACGCATACATGGGGCACTGCTCTGTCCTTGCGCAGTTCTAGTAAATGAAATGTGTCACTGTTCAAATGCAGCCTCAGAGGCTTTTGGCAGAGTCTGGCCAGATTAAAAACCCATTACTTTTACCCACACAGCTGTGTGCCACCTGTTTTCATTAGGCATACAAGATATCTCTACACAGTGTTACTCTCCTGTTAGTAATCTAGATACTTCACTTTACCTATTCCAAGCCACAAATTAGACTTCCAACAGGAAAACAGTACCTTTGCAAAAATGCAATCAAGGTGTTTTTCCAGATTATAGTATATGATTATTTTAGTTTATACCAACAGCTATCTGAAGGAAGTGCTCACTACATCCGTGGTCTTTTAGATTAAGTAAAGGATTCCACCAGCAATGTAAAAGTTCTATAGTTACTACAGAGCTAAAATAGGATTAATCCAATGCATAGTTCCTCTAAACTGCTTCTCACAAATACTGTAGGAAACTGCAGTTTAAGATTTTTACTAGCCCAGAAGCAGGAGTATGTTCACTTTAGTTCACAATTCATGCCTATGCTTCCAATAAATAATTAGAAGGTCCTTACCCTGAATGTACACATCACATCGGTAATCCCTAACACTGTGATAAAGGGATGGACATCTATAAGCTCATGCATTAGTAGGTAGGAACCTGGCATAAATGGATGTCTGGGAGGAAAACTGATCTTTTTTTTCCTCCATTCTCTAATAAAGCCCTAGAAAGAATGACTTGAAATAATGCAAACCTTTTGAAATTTGCAAAATTATCTAGAACAGTTTTAAATATAACCTAAACGTGTTTCCTTTTTTTTGGTCTGAAAAAGTGGAATTTGTTCTAATTAGGACTTAAAAAGAAAAGGCCAACTGTGAAAAAGCAACCTAGTACTAATACAAGCCTAAAAAAAAAATATCTAAGCATTATCTATATCCAGTTATGTAAAGACCAACTCCATTTCTGCTTGTTTGAATTTTTTCCTGTGAACTCTTACCTCCCTGTATTGATCCAAGCCTTGTACTTTATTCAAGCTGTCACTGATCGAAATGTCACTCAAGCCGCAAAGAACTCTGTTAAGGTTGCCATCAACCACTCGTCGTTTCTGCTTTGATCGCATGAGATCTCCCTCCAGCCATAACATCGCTTGCTTCCTTTAGGATACAAAACCAAATCAGTTCATATCAACAGATTTGCCTACACATAATAAAAACAATATGAAAACATGCTACTCTTACAGATTGCCAATATTTGAATCTTCTGTTCATCTTCATCTGGAAAAAAAAATTTGAATGCCTATCACACACACAAAAAACAAATCATCATTTTCAATGGTTAAAAACAACAATAACAAAAACCAATTACCAAACACGTCTGTAGCCATCACGGAAATATTACAGGTAATAGAACTTCATTTTACAAAATCTTACTGTGAAAAGAGATTAACTAAACAGTAATTAGCAATGGCATTTTAAAGGCTTTTACAACACAAAAATTCATATAAAACAGTACTTTTATAGAATAAATGAATAATGAATAAAATAAAATAAACTATAATAAATGAATAATAAATAAATGATGATACAGCACTTTCCAACTTCTTATTAGCATGAGTTTTGTGTTTACAGATACTGTGCAGTAAAAGCACAGCTGAAGTGCACAGTGGAAGTGGTCACAGTCACGTAAAGTTGAAAAGGACTCTAGTACCAATATTCAGAAAATGAAAGCTTATCTCCTTCAGACAGGTGGTTAAAAAATAATTTAACTGCTCCAATGTGCATGGGCTAAGCAGTTTTGTTGATGAGACTGCACTGCTCCTCGATAAGGAAGTTTGCTGGGTAGGTACCTGGCATGCTAATTTCATCCAAGAACCGAGATCCTATTGCCTATTATTGTAACAAAATTAATTTCCTATACTGAACAGAGGAAAAAAGAATGAGGAATTAAATCAGAATATACTTTCACTGGAAACTTTCCTTTGTTTGGAAACAAAATATTATGGCAAAGCTGAAGAGCCGAGTAGTCTGAGCCAAGTGCCTGAAGTGCTCAATAATAAATGGGAGAGGTAAGCACCTCCAGCAAAATTTTGCTACGTCCCAAGAACACATCAAGAGAAGGGAGAAGGAGGGAGCAGGGGGAGAGCGAGTACCACTTCTTCCACCTGACATAAGTAGCCTAGAACTCATGCTTAAATTGAAATACCTTTGAAATCTTTCAAGATTAATTGCATTCACAGTAACAAGCTGATTTGATACATACTTGGGTGGGAGGATCTTTACAAAACCACTACTCAAACCTTCCTTATTAAACCTCAAAGAACCTAAGAGATGAAGCTTTGGCATCTAAGAGGTCGGGAGAGCAAAGTTGCAAGATTTTACATTTTTGTCAGCTGCAACTTCGCAGCCTGAGGGTAAGATATTTTATATCAGAACAACGCAACTGTTAGCTCCTTCTTGCTCAATCCCATTTTGATGATACTGGTGACATAGCTGAATTTTGTTTGGTTGTCAAAACAGGTATCTGTTGCCATTAGGACAACAGAAAACTCTTACTGAACAATACTCATAACTATGAATAATGTAGGTATGAATGAAAAAAACACGAAGGACTTTGTGTATCTATAAAATAAAGTACTTATACATCACTGCAGAAAAGACATGGGTCCTATTTTTCTGATCTTTGAAGTAAACAGCACTTAGTAATCACACTACCTACCACCTCTCTTAATCTTGCTCTACTGTGGAAGATATTTTTAAGAGCACAGCATCCAAGCATCGGCACTGTGTGGAGAAGTTTAATCTGCCTTCAGTGAGCACTTCTGGTTTGTGAATGTTTGTGTTTCGAGTATTTTGAATAATGGTGAGCCACCTCTCAAATAAAGGAGTCCCCATTCAGTTGCAGTGGAAAATAAACAGGAAGCCTCATTCATGCTCAATTTCTCTTATGAATTACATTAATATTCCTTCTTTCTGATATCCTATTGATTTAAAGATGTAAGGTCAGTGCATCATTTACTGTCTTTACACAGTATATAGCAGAGCTACTGTATTCTATTTTTTTTCCAAAAAGATCAAATTTGTGGTGGATTTTATAAAAATGTTTTTTTCTCATAACAGTGAAAATGCCTCTAACTAAATATCATCATGGTACCAACTGAAAAGTATCAGCATAACCACTGCAATAGTAAACACACAATGTAGAAACCACTATGAAATTAAACTTAATGTCTACATCACTGAAACCAGTAAATTTTGTCATTCATTTCCTGTCAGGAACCGTGAATCACCCATTCAAGTTATCTGTACATGAAATGTTCTCAACCCGAAGTATACAGTCACTTTTGAGAAGGAGCTGCATTAAAACCATACATTTGTTTTGCTAATGACTATTAGCTCCAAAACAGAAATGCTTCATACACTGCACTAGGAATGTGACAGAGATCATAAGCTGTCCACCTTATTTAATCTTTAGTTACAAGAAAGAAAACACATCAATTACACTACTCTAAGATTAATTTTAAGTGTCATCATAGACTATATATAAAGTACATAAAGTCAATCTTTCCTATGTTAATATTGCAATAAATCTTCATTGTTGATTTAATCTTTCGTCCACATCTGGACTTCACATTTCCAACAAATTTGTCCAACTCCTAAATCCCCCTGAACATGCACAGTCTTGAGCCCCTCTGCCCCTTAAGGTGACAAAATGGACAGCACTCCAGAGAAGACTTGCTACTGAGTAAGTTTGATTACAATCCCAAATGAACTCATCTTAAATGATCGCAACAGGCAGTAATATATGATGGCAGCAGACAGAAAGTAGATCCTATAAACGGTGCAAGATGGACAAGGCTGGAGAGAAGCAGCTGATTCTTAGTAGCAAAAAAGGTATACATACTCTTCCAAGAAGTGTTGCTGAGGTCCTATAATAGAGCCTGGTCGACATATTCGTATCCAAGCAATGGCTTCAGCATGCGTGAACCTGTAGTGTTTCATTATGTAACAGGCAATTAGTGTTCCTGTCCTCCCCAGGCCAGCTACAGGAACAAAAACGTCAACATTCACACACAAAGTCATGAGCACCTCATAATTACCAAATTCAAGTATGGGTTAATGAGAAGACTTCTTCACAATGTTATTCACCACCGTAATAGTTGAAGAAAAACCTTCTGATTCAGTATCCTATTTATCATAATTGGATTTCAATGCTGTAGTTATGAGAATAAATATACTTATAAAAAGTTAACAGCATTTAAGAATGCACGCAACGGTGATCACTCTTGGGACTTGTACAATTCTACTTCAAACTTTTTTTCCTCCCAAAAAGGCTGATATTAAAAAAAAAAGCCATGATTAAGCTAGAATGCAAACTTCATATTTGTAAAACCAGTAAAACACAAAATCAAAGTACCTTTGAGAGGCCAACACACACTTTACAAGTCAAAGTTCAAATACATGTGCACATCACAACAGACAGCACTATGTGTCTCCTCAACCAGTGGCTTTTTCTTCTTGAATCAGTTTTGTTGTGAAACTGCTATAAAACTATTCACTGCTATCTGTATAAACAGCAATGAATGCTGACCAGCATATAATTTGATATCTCAATATCTTAAAATAATTTAACCCACTGCCCCCCAAATCACAAACTAATCCTGCTTTTAAGAGGAGAATCAAGAAACAGAAAACTTAGCTTTTACTATCAGGCAAATCTCTAACTATAAAGTAAGAATCTTTCGAGCTTTGCGTCTTATCTCCTAGTAAAGTGTCTCCCTATTTAAACCTTATTCTCCTGCAAATAAAATATCTGCAAGTTACAGTCTCATGGTGGCCAGCTACTGTTTATGCACCAACAACTATTGAAATGGGAACTCGCTAAGCAGCCAGACATCCTTGCTGACAATTCTAAACACAACTACAAGCTCTTTACATTTAACCAATAACCAAATCTAGCTGTGACTTTTTGGTAAGTTAAGAGGATTCAGGTACAAGTTCACAAATAGTGAGATTCCATAACTGTACACTGGAAGACTAGCGCTGAATCACACAATCACAGAATTGCT
>NW_010187931.1:0-6518 GCF_000695765.1 Mesitornis unicolor | reverse complement strand
CCCGCTCTTTAAATACATCCAGGGATGGTGACTCCACCACCTCCCTGGGCAGCCTGTTCCAGCTTCTGACGACCCTCTCAGTAAAGAACTTCCTCCTTATCTCTAACCTGAACCTCCCTTGGCACAGCTTGGTGCCGTTTCCCCTTGTTCTATCCCCCATCACCTGGGAGAAGAGACCAGCACCCACCTCTCTACAACCTCCCTTGAGGCAGTTGTAGGTGGTGATGAGGTCTCCCCTCAGCCTTCTCTTCTCCAGGCTAAACAAGCCCAGTTCCCTCAGCCGCTCCTCATAAGGCTTGTTCTCCAGAGCCCTCACCATCCTTGTGGCTCTTCTCTGAACACGCTCCAGAATCTCAACATCCTTCTTACAGTGAGGGGCGCAGAACTGAACACAGCACTCGAGGTGCGGCTGAAGAATCACTTAAAAAGGGCAAGTATTGTTAGAGAGTTATTATTGGGCTTGAGTTTTTGGTTCTGTTCTGTTTTAAATGCAAAAGGAATGCAACAAGCAAATAGATCACCAAGAGCTGTACTATACTAAACCTACATCTGAATAAGAAAATGGTCTCTGAACATTCCTGGTAACATCTACCAACTGCATGTATCATTAAGACTTCAGTAATATTCTCCTTTTTTTCTGATGTACAAACTTTCCATAGCAACCCTTTGCATTAAATCATCCCATAACTTCTGGGACAAACAATTTCTAGTGTGGAAGTTGTGCTCGGAATACTTCTGCCATATGAGTGCAAGAAAACTACAGACATACAGTAACCCTGAGTTAACTGTTGATTTAATTCCTTACTTAAAACTATATTTAAAAAAACCTAAAAACAATGAGATTGTTCGTTTGTTTATTAAACGGTCAGAAGAAAGACCAAAAATACTTCAGTTTAGCAAGTGCATATCTAAGTCACTAGAAAAGTCCATAGTATCCCTTTAGCAACTAAGCCTGGAGAATAACAATCTACTCCTGCTAATCAAGAATTTATTCTCTCATTTAGTCAATTAGCAGACGTCAAGCTTATTAATGCCAGAATTTCTGGGTTCTAGCCACGGGAACAACTTGTTAGCAACTAAACTTTTTTATCCTTGATACACATGTTTACCGCCATGGAAAAATACAAATGAATAGCGCTATTCTTGTTTCAGATCAGGAAGACGTTCGTCTCCACAATGTCCTTACACAACTCTAAACACAGGTCAAGCTGAACCCTTCAAAGCCTTTGTTAATCATTCTTGACTAAGCAAATTTTGTGTATTTTCTGGCCAATGTGCTGAAATAGGCTGGTTTGAAATGCATCACAATAACCCACATTCACTTGAAATGTGGAAGTCATGCTCCACAGAAAAATGTAGAGCAGCCCAAAAGCACAAAGAAAACCTTTCAGTCTTTTGCATTTCATAGCCAATTATCATTGTGCTGTGAAAGCATAATGCAAAAAAGAAATCTCCATAGCCCAAACTCAGGCCTTCAAGTGATATTCAGAAAAAAACAAAACAACGAAGAACAGATTGTCAGTTACTGTAGGGAGCAGTGTAGGATGAAAAAATATGTACATGAAAATAACAAGTATTTGTCATATATTTAGTCAAGTATCATAAAGCAGTACTATTTTCAGAACCAGAAAGTGTTCTTTTTTCAATGTTTTCTTTCTGGAATAAGCTCTATGGATTTATATTTATTCTGAACTTCAATCTGAAGAATAAGTAAGTGCACACACCTTTACAATGTACAGCAATGGCACCGTCAGCATTTTCACAGATGTTGAGGAACCTCTGAACTATACCGTCACTTGGCGCGCTTCCGTCTATGAAGAACAGGTCATAATGCTCAAAACCAGCATCAGTAAAGCGCTTTGCCTCATAAATTTTTTTGTTTAGTCTTATGACCGATGTGACATTATGTTTCTTGAAATAGGGAAAGTAGGCTTCAGGCGCATGAAGAGGATAACCTATAAAAAATAAAGCAACAATCATTTAATGTCTCAGATGAAGTTCAATGTCCTACTAATCAAAATTGACCCCAAAATCTTTTTTGAATCATAAGCACGCTAATATAAAAAAAAAATATTAAAGCACAGTATATGCGAACCACCGTACTGTCTCCTGGTTAGCCCATTCCTCTCTACAGGTTGGGTCTTATACATAAAGCTAGGCACATATACGAGTTCAGCATTTCAGAACAGCTGTTTATTTATAGTCAAGCTGCAGACTGAAGAATATTCTTTAAGAGGCAACATTATGTTTATGAGGAAAATAGATGGGTGATCTACACTATGGACAAGAGGAAGAGTCAAAGGATTAACTGTAAATACTTGAAATATTCTTCCTCCGCTGTGAAGTTAAAAATCTTTAGTGCCTCAATTCAGTTGAGAGACAAAAGGATCCTCCAGAAGATGGGGAGTATGGAGGGAGCTCGAAAACCAACCACACCACAACTGCTCAGGACACGTGCACCAAACAGATGTTCTCTGTCGATGAGGGTGTGAGGGAGTGTGTGCATGCATACAGGTCAACAGGGGATGTGTGTGTGTAAAATGTAGTTTACTCTTTTCCATTAAGAATTAAACCTTATACATTAAACACAGGAATAACACAGCTACTACAAAAATCAGAAGGTCTGTCATTGACCACATTCACTGGTTTGTCTCCAGAAGTTTTATTCAAGTCAAGTCCAAAAGCTTCCTCACAAAACATGGGTCATTTCCACAGGTCAAACATGCATTAGTAAATACAATTGGAGTCGCGACATGAGAAAAATGCAGCTTTGTAATGTGTACTTACACACAGCTGGGGGAGGCTTATTTGTAGTTTCATAAATGGATCTAATGCATTAGTGATAATTTAGTGATTTTCAAAATACACATGTTAAAAATAAACCACGGCTTTTCCAAATTCCATGGAACAATTTAAATATTTTTTGCAAAAATTCTGCAAGAAGGGACTGTAACAGCGACTGGGGAAAAAACCTAAACCAACCTAAATATTTTCTCACTGGATTCTGTTTACATCTTCAGTGGATACTATGCAGTTAGCAGCACTCCAGTCAGAAAGGAAATGTGAGGGAGCAGCAGGAGAGGGGGAAAGGCAGAAAAGATGCTCACAAAGTGACATGGCACAAAGAGTAAGGTGAAATTCAGCAAAAATCTAATTGTACTTTTTAAATTACTTAATTTTCCTTTTAGCTGGACCAAATTTCTCTTCTCTCTCTGCTGGTCCACTTTCTCTGCTTTATTCCATTAGAACTACATAGGTTCTTCCCATCATCCCAAGAATCTTCAGTAGTAAAGCGAAGCTTCTTTTTAAAGCCTTTCCCTTTGTTACAAAATTCTTAATGCAGACTCCTTTGCTTTATGCAACTCACCTTTAATTCTGCCTACTTATCATAGGAGGTGTCAGGTTCCAGGAGAAAAGGGACCTGAGTTTCTCAGGGAGTTTGTCACTGAATCAAAGTCACTGACTGTTGGAAGAATTAAGAGTCTTTCTAGCAAAAAAGAATTCCAAAACCTTTGAAATTAAGTTCTATGTTACTATATAAAATGTTCACTGTATGGTTATTTCTGAAGATGAAAATTAATCTGCACAACTCTACTATCTTCTGCTCATTTGCTGTGACTGTTTAACGTGCTGCAAAATAGAAGATCATAGAATAGCATTAAAATATGCACCATACCATTTTCAAGTTTGCTTTTTGGGTGTGGGCCACTAAATGCCAAAAATTTTCCTGGAATAATCCAGTTGAAGTCACCGTTTTCCACTCGCTATAAAAATTTCAGAAGAGAAAGAGAAAAACATTTTATATCCGTACAGACAAGGTTAAAAAGATCACTCAAGATTTTACTGTGCTTTTACGTTTTTCTTGCTGCATTAAAACACTTCAAATGTAATTAGCTAGCTTACCTATATGGGACGAGCTGACCACCCATAAGCTACTTCTCAGAAATCTCTTAATAAAATGAAATGCAAAATTTTTTGCTGAAGTTTTCCAGTAAAAGCAGAAAGATCCTGTATTAAAGATTTCCCTTAAAGGGTTCAGCGTTTTAAGACAATTTCTTATAACAAGACTGACAAACATCAACACTCTTGTATGTTTAAATCAAAGAATATGGAGGAAAACTTCCCTGTAAGGCATTGGCTAAAAAACCCACCTCACAGAAAACAAATTAAAAGCCAATTAGCCTTCAAAAACAATGACCCTTTCCCTGTAGAAACTTAAATTTACCTATTGGCATAAGCTTTGATGAGTCAATAATCATAGAAGCAAAGTATAAATCAAATAAAAAAGACTAAACTAAAAAACCCCAAACTTTCAAACTGAGGTCTTGCATTTCCTCCTCACTTTCAAAAAAAACTTTAAAAAGGCTCTGCAAATTTTGTCAGTGCCAAAACAAGAAGTTCCTTTGAAAATACGTAACAGTTCAAAAGTGCCTTTTTTTTTAACTGGAGAGCGGTCATTCCTCAGTTGGCAATGCAGTTATTCTCAGCATGACTTTTGAGGACACGGCACTCAGTCCAACCGCATTATTAAGCTCGTGTTTTTAGCTCTCAGCAAATCAAAGCATCCTAATGAGTGAAGGACTCTGATAATGGCCGTTACTTCATCAATTCACCGACTGTTTGCTTAGCTGAGCCCATTGGGCTTGCTCCAAGTGTCCTCACACAGCAAAGACTCCTGGGAGTTACCAAGGTTGCATGAGGACTGGTGAACCGAGCCAAGGACCCCTCGTTTCCCCAAATCTGACTGCAAACTCAACATTGTAGCACCCCTACCCCCTTCAAGGAAGAAGTCCCAGTCAAAAAGTTAAGCTATTTTTATATTTGTATCACCAGTTTACTTGTGAATTAAGTAGTTCTTTATAGTTACGTAGGTTATTGTAATTTAAATTTTAACTGATCTGAAGTACAGAGATATATGTGTGTGTGTACATACTCAACACTACATGCAAACATCAGTATTAAAAGAAAAGAGAACTTGAATATTTTACATCTAGTCCAACAAAAGGGGAATTAGCTGCCTTGATAGTGTAGGAAGATGAAAGAACTATAAACATTAAGTAGAATTTCCTTTAGCCTGTTCCCTTTAAGTCTTATGCAACTTTTCTCCACATAACTACACATTTGAAGACCTAACACAGAAAAAACTTGGAACATTTAAATTTTAGAAATACAGCACAGGACACATCTAAACACACAAAGCTGACCATGATGAGTAAAAGAGTAGAAGACGTATCAAAAAGTGAACAAAAAATAAAGCCTATTCCAAGTTTTTGCTTCTTAAACTCAAACAGCAGGCAGTGTACTTCAAACATTATTCACACACATACATTTCACAAACTAAAATAATGTTTGTGCATTAAACAAGATAATGGGATAGCTTAGCTAATTATTTTGACACTTTTTTTCAGGCAGATTAATGCCTACTACACATACCGATTCCTAAGAATCCCCAATCATCATTTGTTTTTTAGAATAAACATTTTCTCCTTGTGCATAGAGTACGCAAAAAATCAGCAATTTCATACTTTAAATTTTAGTTACTGCTCACATAATTTCGGTAATTCTGCAAAGGCTACACCAATTTCTCTAATCATTATGGACTTATACAATCATTATTACAGTATACACAAATCCTTCTACAAATGCTTTTAAGTTTTGTGAACAGCTGTATGTCACGGTGTGCCAACTGCAGCCAACAGCTATAGATTTGTGTTGTAAATTAAGTTCTTCCACTGTTTATTCCTCTCTTGATTTCACCTTCTTTCTTGAACATTTATGAAGCATTTCCTACAGCTTTATGTATTTCAGGTATGCACCAAGTCACTCACATCTTCTTGTGTGTAAAACAGAAGTTACTTGTCAAATGATACAGAGATTTAAGAAAAGCAATTAACCCTAAAATTTGTTTAATATTAGAAATATTCAACTGAAGAGAATCAATTTAAAAATGGACATTTTCAGTGTAAGCAAATTTATTCTCATTATTTCCAAGTTTTCTGAAAACTGCAATAGGGAAAATGGCTGAGGGAAAGAATATTGGCTACAATAAAGTAACACTCTCTGAGAGTTTAATATATACATCCAAATGTTTAGTCTACCTCTTACACATCTTTCTCTGTAATCAATGCAACCAGAGGAACTTCAGGGAGCTCCAAAGACAAGGCCCAGTACAACCACGTGGTTGTCACTGACTTCAGTAAAAACCCTTTCCCTTCCTTTGAGTGTGGGAAATGGCAGAGCAAGACCATGCAACTCCTCTGGACCAGATGTACAGATACCTCCACACAGCCCAGTTCACAGGTGCAGCACAGGCCTAGTTTAAAGGTTCTCTGCAGCCATATAGCTTGAAATAACTCTCTATTGCTAGCAGATAAAGGTGTGTATGTTACAGAACACACCTAGAAGCATCTACAGTGATCCAGAGAAGCTGGCTGGGCATGGCTTGGGCAGGCATACACTTTGCTGGGCTAAAAACTGGTTGGATGAACGAGCACAGAGAGTTGTGGTGAACTGAGCTA
>NW_010187930.1:12758-21140 GCF_000695765.1 Mesitornis unicolor | reverse complement strand
CCTAAACCTCCCCTGGTGCAACTTGAAGCCAATAAACCTTGTCCTATCACTAGTTACATGGAAGAAGAGACCAGCCCCCACCTCACTACAACCTCCTTTCAGGTAGCTGTAGAGGGCAATAAGGACTCCCCTCAGCCTCATGTTCTCCAGACAAAACAACCTCAGCTCCCTCAGCCGCTCCTCATAAGACTTGTGCTGAGGGCTGTTTTCCATCCTTTGGACCTGATTCCATCCTATGGACTTGCCTGGTGAGCATCAGGCTGTGTCTAAGCCTTGTTACCCTCACCAGGCCTGATCCTGACCTTGGGCTGCAGGCTCACTTTGCAGCCTGACCTCAGACCTCTCTCGTCACCTCAACTTGCCTAAGGACCTTGGTCAGACCTGGCTGCCATCTCCAGGCCTGCAGCAAACCTGCACCATCCATTTTGATAGGGAAGAAGTGAGAGCTAGAGAGGTGTCTTTGAAGACCTCTGGCCAGTGCAGAGGTAGCCCTGGCCCAGCTGCCCAGGATTACCCCAGCAGTTCATATCCCTGCAGGTCTGGGGGGCTGCTGGGGGGATCTACCTGCTCCCCATCATCCACTGATAGAGGAACACAGCACCCACATGGAGCACAGAGCTCCCTGCAGAGCAGAAGCTTCTCATGGCTCATGGGATTCCTTGCCCTGAAGTTTAATTCATAGGAAAATTTAGATTATATTGCAAAGAGTGACTGAGAGTGGTGGGACTGTGGAAAGAGCAGTCTAATCCACCAAGACTCACATCTACAGTAGCTGTTGGCACAGGATGAGTAGTGTGCTACCTTTGACACTGGTGTCAGAGCCTGAACACTCTGTACTAATGTCTTCACACTCTGCCTTCCCCTTTCCCGGCTGAGAGCATCCCAATCTCATTAAGCTGATTTGCATACAGCACTATATGAAGTCATTAAGAAGTGCCAGACGCAAGAGCGAAACTGGATGAAAGCTTCACTGGCGGGAACAATCAAAGGAAATCCCAGTGCTCGAGCTCCAGTTTGCCTCAACAGAGGGGAATTCAATTAAGAGCTGATTTGATTTGTGTAACTCAGAGCAAAGCCATCTGACTGGGTGCTGGACATATTTTTGGCTCTGAATCAGCCATAAATACCAAGGATTGTTTGAAGCAGACTGGAACAAACATGCTGGACCAAGCCCATCACTGGCTGCCAGCTTGGGAGTCGGGGTGGGCAGCAGAGGAGGCAGAATTGCCCCTCACTGTTGGAGAGTTGATGCGTAACTGCTCACAGGGGTTGTCTTCTCCACAAACACTTCACTAGGAGGAGACCCTGTAAATTTTGGCTGTGCTGGATCTGTCCTTCCTTCTCATGCAGCTTGCTTATGCCCTCCCAGCCACCTCATGCCACAGCATCATTAGTCCTCAGAGACCTGCACAGTTCACTGCACTAAAAATGCACCTTCTCACTTCAAGAGCTTTTGATCTCGCAATTGCCTCCCTGGGGACACTGAGATAAGGACAGCAACCAGTTATGATCAAGCTTTGCAGGAGTGATTAGGTATCCTGTGTTACACATTATCTTCCTGTTATCGTTTTCTTTTCTTCCTTTGAAAAACTCCTGTTTGTTAAATCAACTGATTCATCCTTTGCCAATGCAACGGACGAGCAGTGTCTGGTTTGGTTTACATCTCCCAGGTTTCTGGCTGAGAGGACTCAAGATGGGTGATTCCTTAGTGATCACCAGCATCTAAGCCCACTTCTGGTGGGTACCTGTTAAATCCTATTAACTGCTGGCTCCCCTAAAACCTAGGGGTGCTCAAGCTTCTGTGAGTGCACAGGGAAATTCAGTTCTTGCGTGCAAATAGCTGCTGCAAGAAAAAATTTAAAGACAACGTTGTTCCCTAAACACAAGCACCCACATGCAGCTGTGCTGCTGCATAAACACGGGCCAGCTCACACGACTCCTACAGAGTCCTTGTCTGTCCTCAGGGTCCCTCTGAGCTTGGAGGTGGTCATGGACTTGCAGCACCAGGCAAACTCCAGTTCTTGCTCATTTTGGGAGTTACATTCACATAGCAGGATGAGGCCTGGAGGTACAGCCAGAGCTGCTGCTTGCTGTCAAATGGATAGGACAAGGGACAATGGGAGCAAGCTGTAGCATAGGAGGTTCAATCTGAACATGAGGAAAAACCTTTTTACTGTGAGGGTGTCAGAGCATGGCCCAGGCTGCCCAGAGAGGTTGTGGAGTCTCCTTCTCTGGAGACATTCAAAACCCGCCTGGCCGTGTTTCTGGGTGACCTGGTCTGGGTGATCCTGCTCTAGCAGGGGTTGGACTGGATGAGCTTTCGAGGTCCCTTCCATTTCCTAATATTCTGTGATTGCTGCAACAAAAATACCACAGGGAAAATGAAGCAGCCCACAGTATCAGGGAGAAAATACTGCTCAAAGACTACCATGAACAAGAAGTTTATTAAACCCTTAATGCTTCACAGGTGCATGGGGAATTAGAGGGTCCTTTCTGAAGGAAAGTTCATTTTCTGTACAAAGCAGTCCATTGGATTGACAACATGGAGCACTTTTTCATTTGCTCAGGGACCAGAATAAAAATGCACAGCCCCAAAAGTGAGAAATGAACTCATTTAAAAGCATTTGTCCTTCACATCTTAAGAAAGTCATTGGTGCTGTGCCTGAGGTCACATGAGAAGTGTCTATGTGAGTTGCATAAAACAAGGATTTCTTGGTAGGACTGGGCTAAATTCCTCTCAAAATAAAATATTTAATTGGAAAGGTTACAAATTTTCTGCTGAAACCTCTCAAACAGAAGAATCCCAATGGGTGGGTTCACTTGACATTTTTTCCTCTCCTCTATATGACCCATGAGGACTTGAACAGAGCTAATCACCTCATCCCTTAGCCGTGTCCCCTCCTTGTCCCTCTGCCCCAGGACATCTCAAGTGCTTGACCAGTTCCTCCGTCTGCCGCTTTGCTTCATCCATCGGTGCTGGCTGTGACCCAGCCCACCAAACATCCATGAGGTTTCCTGCAGGCTCAAGAGAGCTGGATCAGCTGCCCCAGCACTGCATCTGCCAGGATTCAGGGAAGTGGGGAGGCAGGAAGGGAGAGCAGCCATGCTCTGGGTGAGCTGCTAGGGCAGCTCGGCTGGACCATGCCACATAATCCCACTGTTTTGCCAGCTAGAAGTTATTCTTAATATTGTGGAAAGGGTCCAGAAAGCACCGAGAGGTGATGGTGTTATTCAGAAGAGCTGTGTCCTCCCAAGACTTTGAATACTGCTGAGAGCTTAGTGCTGTGTGTCCTAGTTCCCTTAACTAGAAAGGATGCTAAAGGCTGGCTGGCATTGCCTGGGCAAATTTTGAGTCTGGTACAAAATTTTCAGGATTTCTGTAGTACTTCTAACATAAAAGTGGACAGACAGGCTATCGCTAGCCGACTACAGCAAAAGCTAAACCTACTTTTTTCAATACTTGGCAAAGACTGCATTTAATACTAAGTAAATACTGCATGCTTGGAACCATTTCCCTTTAAAATGACCAGGTTGGATGAAAGGCTTCCCTTGCTCTCACAACCACATAAAAAGGCAAGATTTATTTTCTTGCTTGGCTGAGCAATGCTGGAGGACAACCGTACCTCAGGTTTTCCTTCCTGCTTCTATGGTGTCTGCTTATCACAAAGTATCACCTGCTTACTCCAGATAAGACAGAGTTTGCCCATCTGAGGCCTCTTGGAGACATCCCAAGAGCATCCTCTGCAGTCTGAACCAAACAACCTGCAACCAACAGCTCCACGAGCGAACAGCCCACACTGGTCAGATTTGCCAGTGTTTTGAGCTAGATCAGTGTGTGTTTTTAAGCAGATCCAATGTGAAAGTTGAGCTGTGCTCCACAGGGAGCATCTGACCAACTTTAAAGCATTGAAACAGGAGAAGGCAAAAGCTGCTTTTCCTAGAAATCAGTGAGGACTGGCACTTGTCCCATCTGTCCTTGATTTTTGGCCATGGAAATGGACATTGTGGCCATGTGTACACAGATCGGTGTTGTCCCAAGGCCCCTTGCAGTTAGATGTGAATAAATGTGTAAGTTTGGGCTGGTAGTGGCGTGCAGTCTTTGGCAGGACTAAAACCCACCAGCAGTGAGTGGCTCTGGTCTGTGCTGACTAGTGAGAAGGGGAATGATGCTTTTTTCTTCAGGACACATCTTGCAGCAGACAACATCAACAGAGAAAGATCCACAGCGACCACTACCCATCCATTTACCCCAGAAGCACAAGCCTTGTGTGATCAGTTGGGCCAGAGGGATGTGTTTAATGAAGTCTTTGTTCAAGGCCCTTGCCTGCACAGCTCCTTAGGTCGTGCTTATGCACTAGCAGCCTCTGCGACAGGTATGAGCAACATCACGTCATATTGTCCCTTGCCTCATGGTGATGGGACCATGAGGATGGTGTATTTGGATGAGCCAGCAGAGTGCTGAGCCAGCTGCTGTGCAAGGGATCTGGGGAAAGGAGAGAAAACAGGGGATGTGCCATATCCATCTGACAAAGACCCCCTATGCCGTATCTGTTTCACCTGCTGCCAGCAGCACTGTCCCACCCCCTCCAAGTTGTGTCTGGTGACACTAAGCATCATTCTGCATTCTTTGCTGAGGTTAGGATGGGGCCAGTGCTTTCAAGGGCAGACTCGTCCTGACACATTTATCTTGCCAGCTTCCGTTTCATAACAGGAAGGATAGCGGGCAAACAATAATTGCAGGAAATGTACAACTGACCCAGGCAAAGGTAGAAGGTTTGCTCTGGATCAACCTTGTGCGCAGATGGGAACAAAGAGAAAAGCCAGCGCTGAAAGCTTGTGGATCTTCTTCATGGACTTTTTAATTTTCTTTAAGCTGAGAAATGCTATTTTGTCACAAATGAAGTCTTGTGGAAATGTGTCTGACTCCACAAAGCTATGGATGAAACACTGACAGGCTAATGCGTTCTAGAAGCCAGCTCACTTTCTCACTGCCTGTGAGCCTTCAGTGATGCCTCCAGAGAAACTCTGCCCAGCAGAGCGCTCTCAGACCCCTGCTAGGGAGCCAAGGCACCTTAGACACCTGGGATGCACATCTGGCACACCTGGGATACTCAACAAGCAACAAGAACTACTTCTGGGCTTGGTGGAAGGCTCTCAACACCTTGGCCCAGTGCAATTTTCTCCCAACACTCAAGTTCTGTAAAACTTGAGTATTCACTGATCTGGCTGACAGCTAGTAAAAATGAGAGAAACCATCAGCACCCATGCATAAGCCTCTGTTTCTATCCCAGTATCATTTATCAGATTATTAAAATTAATTATTTTGTTTATCTCAATATATTTTTTCCTATATTTAATTTTCTTAGACAACCTATTAGTGATTCTCATTTAAGCTCCCAGAGCTAGACATATGTTTTACAGTATGTGATGAATTTCAGCTGGAGGGAAAGTCCAGCTTTCAACCAACTCTAACCTCAGCTATCATCAGCCTCCATTCCCTAGCCCCTTGGACAGATAGGACACTCCAAAAACTGGTCTGGGGCAGAGCCTGCAATGAATCAGCCCTTCCATAAGGATCAGCATGTTCAGTGATCTGGGACTTGAGAAGGAAGAGTCCTAGAAGAAGGGCTTCACCTACCACTGCAAAGGTCTGGTCCTTCTCTCCAAACAAACAGTCTGGTCCTCCTCTCCATTGCACTGGTGCCAATAAAATTATGCTGGCACAAAACTGTCGTGAAAGGAAATTCAAGCTGAATATTTGCTGTCCTTTCTCTTCAGCTGGGACCAGTGAGAAGGTCAAACCCATGCCCAGTGCCAGCTGAGCTTGCTGAATGCACACCCTAACCTAGAAACTGGAGTTTATTTTCGTGTACACAGTCCACTGTTGATATTTCTTCTCTATCTTTGTGCTAGCCATTAAGGAAGAACCATCTTTGTGCTGCACTAATAAAAAGGTCAGGTGTGCTGGTTAATAAACAAACCAACTTTTTTAATCCATAAATAGCATTTTCAGGTTGCGTTATCCTGATAGCTTGGTATTGCCCTTTGGGATATGCAGGAAGACCTTTCCCTTCAGATCTGTTTTACAAGTGATATGTCTGTACTGGGACACAATCCCACAGGCTTTCCAGTCATTTCTAGAGGTGAGATCTGAAAGGCTATTGGGAGAAATCATAAAATGCACACACACAGCTCAAGATCTTTGGCTTGGCCAGGGACAGGCTGTAATCCTCATAAATGCCTCCCCACATGGATGATGTTTGGACCTGGTCCAGGCTGAGCTCCTTAGGAAGGAACTCTAAAAAACCTACAAAGCTAACATGGATCTAAGTACTGAGCAGGTAGAGATATCTACAGGCTTAGGCAATGGACTTTCAAAGTATTTAAGAGGGGTATTGGTAATGGACACAGAACTTGGCACCTGATGTGGCAATTAAGTACTCACATCCCTGTGGGTGCTTGGTTTTGACTAAAGAGTGGTCTACATTGAAAGCATAGGGACTTTCTGGCAAAAACTGTTGTTAGACACAGCACCCCACACCCATACCTGTTTTACTTCAGAAATACCAATGCGATGCAGTCTCAGCATGTCCAAGAGATGTGAAGGAGGCCGTGCCATTAAGCTTATCTCACCCCAACCCTTTCAGGTTCAGTTTGCAGTTGCTCAGCAACACCTATATCAGCTCTGCATGGGTGGCAAAGATGTCAAGCTTAGTCTAAGGGATCAGACCAGTATGACCACATACCACAGAGGCATTTTTGGTATTGGCAAATGAGAGAGCTCAGGGGCTGAATAAAGGCCGAACTTTGGTCTCACATCTGGGGAAATGAGTTGCAAATCAAGGTGTATCTAGCATTTGACCCTTTTGGCATCTACCTCCTTGGCCTCTAGCACTGAGATGTTTTCCTTGTCAGGAAATAATTTTTTTTGGCTGCTCAGATTAATCTTTCTCTAATAGTCTTTCTCATTTTTTTCCTTTCTTTTTCAACACGAAAAGCCCAGCAAACTAAAGCCATTAGCACAACCAAGGTCCCCAACCAAGGAAAAACCTCTAAGTGAGGCTGCTGAGAGAAGGATCCCATATCGAGCAAGGCACAAGAGATCTGGTACTCAAATATCACCCTGTTCTCCTGAATTTTGCTCTTGCCTCAGCTGGATCTGAGTCCCAAGGCAACCAGTCCTCCTTGTGTGTAATGGTGAGCCTGGACACTGAACTGAGGGTAAAAGTGTTATGGTAGAAGCAGATGCTCAGAAGTGAGGTATTGTGCACATCAGTGTGGGCACTGCTCTGCTGGCTCCCAGCTCCTGTCATGTGGAGCAGCCAGCTTCTTCTGCTCCCTGACACTGGATCTTTCCTTCCCCTGTGGATTAAGCATCCATCCAGGCAGTTGTAAGCCAAGGCCTAGGTCCCTCAGCAGTTTTCTTTCCTTTGGTTTTCCTGGGAATTGGTCAGTCCTTGGGAGCGTGCTATTGTGAGTCAACCAGAAGCTGTGCTGGAGACTTCCATGCCAATGGAAATCACTTGAAGGTTTATGTGTTATCCATCACTTGTGATATCTGCTGGTGGTTCCAACATGCAAGAGAATTCTGTTTGTTATGGCTCCATCTACTTGAGTAAAAAGCAACTAATGGACTATGGACCCACGAACATCATGGATCACGTGCAAAGCAAAGACACTTGGAGAAAGTTTAACCAACCATCACAAGAATGTGATAGTGCAAAAACTCTACCAGCTGGTGGATGAGAGGATGATGCTCTTGGGAGGGGTAGGAATGGCATTTGTCAGCATTCCCCTGATAAGCAATTAAATTATATCAGATTCCTTCTACTCTACCTGGAATACAAACTGCACCCTTCCTCAATGCTGTTACCGGGCAGAGTTTCCCCATTTCACAAGGCTATAAGCAAACAAGGAAGTTTCTGTTAGAAGATGGGAATTCAGGTGAACCACCTCTACCCTTCCAGTAACACTGTCTAAGCCAGCTTAAATGCTGCTCCACTGGAGCCAGGGTTCCTTTCCTCATTGCTCTGGCTCTTGGCTCATTGCTGTGTCTCACACCCAGGACATTGGCCTGGGCTTCTCTCTTCAGAGTCCTTAGGGTGCAGAGACATTTGCACTATTCAGCAACCTGCTTAGCAAAGGACTGTAAAAAGATAGAGCTGTCTTATGAACTATAGAAGCAATGAATTATTCCTCACCTTTATATCCAACACCTTCTGCTGCAATACGGTGCAGTTCCACCGTAATCCCTATACTTATCATGACAGTGCCCTAGACCCTACTGAAGTCCTTCTGTGTCCTCTGTATGTCTCTGTTCCCAACTCCCTCCTGTATTTCCAGCAGACCTATTTCCTACCTCCCCATAGCACTTCCCAGTTT
>NW_010187930.1:7220-12727 GCF_000695765.1 Mesitornis unicolor | reverse complement strand
CCTTCCTAATACCACCAGCCAGCTCACAGGTCTCCTGCGAGGCTCAGACTGGCTGATGGCCTGACAAAAGTCTTCACTTTATAGCTGGCAACCCTTGAACTGGTGTTTGACTAGTAGGACATCTTTTGCAGCTGCTAAGCAGCCAAACAAAACATACTTTTCCTTTGCGTATTTGTACTTTAGCTCCTTCTGACAGGAAATATGTGGGTATTTATTATCGCTGAGATTACAAGAAATGACAGTATTTCTGTCCTTCAGAGAAACTGTGTGATCAGTCTAAAAGGTATTAGAGAAGGAATTAACAAACATTGCAATACACAAGATATACTTACGGCTGAAGAAACCCTTTCCTCAACTCAGTTTGCTTCTCCCAATACACATGGCGGTGTCTCTTTTTGGTGACATTAGAAGTGCCTTGGATAACTGGCCAGGGGACCTTTGTGGCAAAATTGTCTTCATTTCAGCAGCAGAAAGAGTGCTTCTTGTCCCAGTGCAAAGAACGACAGTGAAGAAGAATTTCATTTAATAAAAAAAATGAGACTGGGAGTTGGACCTGTGGGTCAGAGGAAACGCATGATGGTGAAGAGAAATGTCTGCAAAGAAGAAAAAAGATCAGAATCACACAGGAAAAGTGCCTTTCACAGGCAATTGCACCAAATATAAAGGTTTTTGTATGGCCAGAAGTTTCTGTTTTGCCTAGTCATTTTCTATGCAAAAGAGGAAATAACTTGCTGAATGAATGGACTTTATATATATACGAACTCTCTGCGAACTAGAATTCATAAATCCTTTTTGTATTTGCCTTTCTTTGAGGTCAATTACCTCCCTTCATCCATGTGATGACTCCACGGCTCCCATTGAGAGATTTGACCTTCACTCTCTCATGCCCACTTGGGATCTGCAATGATCTGATGAACATTTAGGGCAGAAGAGTACTTGGGAAGAAGCTCTATGACCAGAATGCTCTCTACTAGTAACCAGCATGGTGCATAAACATATTCTGACCGGGTTGAAAGGTCTCTTTTCACTGGAAAGAATATGCAAATCCATGAACTAAATATATTTGCAACCCATTGACAATTAATTCAGCCAGCATAAGTTAAATGTGGATCAGTAGTGGTTGCACAGGCTGTGTTCTTCCACCTTGGAGCCTCTCACAGGGAGTGGAACCCTTCCTCTTTGCCCTCATAAGACCTTCAGCATGGAGAACACTTTGAAGGACCTGTTCATTAATACCATATAATGATATATATGATATTTGCTGTCAGAGCAAGAATTTTAAATCCACATCTTCCTAGGCAGCTTTATTATCCATATGCCTATCTACATAAGGCTTCACCTCTCTTGCAAATAAATCGAGTACTAAGTAAACAGAGTACTCAGTGAAAGGAACATGAGAACATAAGGCAATAATCATATAGTCTATCTTCTCACTTTTGTGCTTGTCCTGGGGACAAGCTCCTAGAGCTCTTTCTCTACACCCACCCCTTTGCCCCAGGAGCAGAATACCATTTCTTTGATCATAACCTAACACATCAACTTCCCCACCATGTTGGACTGTGTGCCACATTGACCAGACTTCAAAAGAAAGGTCTTGGTCCTAAAAGCACTCACAGATGGGTTCATAATGTGTGTGAGGTCCCTCCCACACCGAAGTCTGTGCACTATGCAAGCTTCAGCTCTTTAAGAGCTCCCAAATCCTGCATGTTCTGCTTGGTTCCAGCTCCAGAAGATATCCTCTTCCCTCCATCCCTCCCCAGGTTCTGGCCATCTCACTGATGGCACCACCTGGATGATAATATTCTTTAATCTCCTTCTGCTGGTATCTGCTGATGCACACACCAAGTCTAGCCTGAGTATTGTCCTCGTTTGTCTCTTGGACATGCCAGGACCAGGACCATTCCTTGTGTCCCCATCCTGTCCTACATAGCTATGCATCTTCAGCTACTACTTGTCCTGCTCCTTGGAGTAGGAGCTCTGTGTGACCTTCAACACAAAGGTATCCTCCTGACTGTTGGGCTTCTCCGCGTTGTTGCTACTACTTCTATTAATAACTTTTATGTGCAGACAATACAATAATATGTGGGAATTCCACACCATGCTGCATTATATGGAGTTCTCAAGTCCCATGTTATGTAGGATACAGCTTTGCAGAGATCTCCACACCCAAGCCCCTCAGGTGTTCATTTTTGGTTGGTAATGTACCATTGAAAAGCATTTCCTTCATTGTCAGAAGAAAGGATGGGAAAATAGACCATTGCCAGGAGCCGTCCATTTTACTCAGGGCCCAGCTAACCCAAAGGAAGCTGTCTGAAGTTTCAGAAAGGGATGGGTGGGTTGCACTTTCTGGGTAGGGACTCATAAATCCCTGGAGGAATTACTGCATGTTTTCTGCTAAGGGAAATCCAGCAATCAATCACATGAACACAAAGGCTACCAGTTACAGGCGTTTCCCGCTTCCTCCATTGGTTTTCACAAGAGCTCAATGAGTTCTCCATCGTTCTGCAGAAGTTCCTACCTTGGCTTATGTCTCTGTACTGGGATTTCCTACCAGCTATGAAGGCCCCTGGTTGCCTATTGTCAATACTGCTTTTAGCACGTGAAGCTTTATATAACCCCAGACAAAACATATTGTTACAACCACAGTCCACTAAAGCACCCAGATCCTCAATTTAATAATAAAAGAGCTCCAGCAAGTGTAAAGGCTAAAAAAGCAGGTCCTGTATTAGAGATGTCAAATAGCTGTATCTCCATCTAAGCCCAGTAATGACAACAAATGAAGCACCTCATGTAGGAAAGCAGCCAGCTGTGATATGAATGTGCCAAGTATCAGTGAATTGCATGGAAGTTTACATGTGTGGTTGATTGCTGGGATTATTAAAAATGTGGACCTTTGCTTTTAAATTAGATTTGTCCCTCTTCAGTTTCCCACATTTGCTTATTCTGTGCCTTTCTCTAGAGGATTAAATAGTCATTTAGCATTTTGTGCCTTCTCAATATGATGATTACATTACACACTATTGGAGTCATCATCTCCTATGATGAAATTCATGCAACCATAGTATTTAGCCTGAAACCCCCACATTAGAAACCCAGCTCACTTAAACATAAAAGAAACTCATAAAGCTGGTCAATGGCAGTGTATGACTGAAGTACTCTGAATATCCAGATTAATTGCTCTATCACT
Source organism: Mesitornis unicolor (assembly GCF_000695765.1). Lineage (NCBI taxonomy): Eukaryota > Metazoa > Chordata > Aves > Mesitornithiformes > Mesitornithidae > Mesitornis > Mesitornis unicolor. The sequence continues at coordinate 9,540 of NW_010187930.1, read as the reverse complement.
GCAATGAATTCCTGGTGTTTCAGGGAAAAAAAGCAATCCTCAGGGACCTTATTCATACAGATAAAGAGTTTCAGTTGACCACTGGCTGCAGTGACACTTTCCAGAGCACATCACTCCTTTTGGTATGAAATCGCGCAGCCTGCAGCACAAGTGTCAGTTCTAAATATACTACTGAAGTCAGATGTATAATGAGACATTTCATTACTTCCTTCCTTCTCAGCGCGTTAGAGCAAAGTGAGTTAAGATTTGCTGTCCCCAATATGAGCAAAGGTTAATTCTTAGCTTTCTGCCAGGATCACCAGAACAATTGATATATCCCCTTGCTGTCTCCGTGCACATTAGAGCATTGCAGCTCACTTGATGGTCATGACATTCCTTGATGACAGGACAGGCTTGTGAGATACCTGTTATATCAACCTTTTAGAGACCCATGGCATTTAATGATCTGTATTGGATATGGTTGTACTGAGATGCCCCAGTTAACTTCGGAGCCCCATAGTGCTCAGTGCTGCACAGACTGATAAAGTTTTGCCTTGCAAAGACAGCACAGGATATAGGAAAAAAAGATGATAGGGCTCTTCTAAGGTCCTGCAAGCCTTTCATAATCTCTAAAACAGATTAACCCAAACCTAGGCATACCTGGCTTTAGCCCATGTCTACTCAAATATCAAGAGGTTTTCTCATTCTCTTCAAAATGTGTATTTCCAGCCTAAGCACCACTCTGACAAACTGAATTGTTGGATGATGCTGTTGCTGAACCATGCCTGTCAGGTCTTATCTTGAAGTCCAAAGAGCCATTTCATTTTGCATAGTACAGCGACACATTGATTGCAGCAAGGTCTTTCCACAAAGAGTGGTGTTTGTGTCTCTTCACTAGAAATGTAGATACCTGCTCCTGAGCCAGTCTACCAGGCTCCTGTCAGTCAACAGAGAGAAAAAGCATCTCTAGTCTGAGCCATTCAGATACATTCATCCCAGCTGTTTTAGATATTTGTCTAACCATTTTCTAGAGTACCTATTTCTTTCCATTTCCCAGATGTGACAGTAAAATCTGCCCCAGCCTTTCTTGAAGATTTTGATGTTGAACAGGAACAGCTCTGAAACCTTGGAAACTACCACGGAGGTGGAAACCATCTTCCATCCAACACCAAACCCACCAGCAAACCACAATATAGGTGGAAATAAAAGTCAGGGAAAAAAAAGAATGAACAATAAACATACCAAACTTTCTATATACTTTTAAAAATAATTACTCGGGTGTTCTACTTTAAAGAAATAATAATTCTGTCACTGTGATAGAAGTATCTCAGCAGCATTTTCTTTCCAGGATGTCCCAACGATCATATTTTACTCAACACAGCCAGCAGAAGGAGATAAATGGAAGGAGATAAATGGAAATAAAACTTCCAGCGCTATCCAGACAAAAGGAAATGAAACTGAAAAGCCCACTGAAATGAAGTGACTGTGGTTAGATATAGAGGCTGCTATGAAACATAAGGAAATATATGGTTCACCCTCATTAATCAAAATAACATAAAGATGTGGTATACTGCTTCCTCTCTGCCTCTTTCTCTCCCTCTCTGTGCAAAAAAATGAGTGTATCAGTGAGCATGTGGGTGAGGTGTATTCAGGAACACAATATTCCAATGTCCTTTCTTGTGTTCATAGTATGAACTGGATCACGATAGAGTAACTAAAAAGTGACCCTGAGTGGAGATGCCGTGATACTAAAATAAATGTGTCGTATCCAGAAAGAAGGATGCTATTAGCTATAGAGACTGCAGTCCTATATACAGTTTTCCATCTCAAGACATCCTCAGAAAGGTGATCCAGGTTCACCCCACTCAGACTCTTAAATATAAACTCAGGGGAGCTGGTGGTTATCCCAGGGGTAGCTGTCCTGGATGCATGAACCTGCCCAGATTTCTTCTGCACAGCTGCATCGCTGGGGCGCTGCTGAACACGAGCTCCATGAGGAGTGGCTCTCAATGCTCATTTGCAGAGCATCTCGGCACCTCTCAGCACAAAATGCACTGTAAGTCTGAGAAACCCCAACACAACTTAGGCTCCAGATCACTCTGTATAGTGACAACTGAGGCTCTAAGAACAGCTTACCCTCAAAAAAAAAAAAGGATTATATTTTACTTTCACACCCCTGATGACCAAAAAGGTGTTTTTCTCATCTTGAAATCACACTCTCCTGCAGCTCTGTGAGCACCCCCGCCCAAGTGTCCCTTGCATCCACTTTCCCCCCCTATGGCAGGAAATAACTTAGAAAATATTTCCCAGGTTCCTTCCTGGCCAGAGGTCATCTCCGTGT
>NW_010187930.1:0-7189 GCF_000695765.1 Mesitornis unicolor | reverse complement strand
GGAATCACCGTGTTCTCTGACACAAGCAGCAGAGGAGGAAGATCTGCCCTGCCCATCCAGCACGGCGCTTTCAGGCTTGTGTTTTTTAGCTGCAACTCCACCCCGCACTGGTGGAGAAGGGACCGGTTCCCACTGATCACAGGAAAAGGGAGGTCACAGGGTTTGCTTGATTAAATCACCACCAGCCAAAAGGTTCTCTCTCTCGCTTACTGCAAATTGCTCACAGGCTGTTCAATTTATTCCAAAAAGAAAAGCAAAACAAAAAACAAAACCAAACCCCCGAGCGCAACAACCACGCACACACGGAAAAGCAGGTGTGTCTCCAGCTCCTGGGAAAACAAAGGGGAGACTGAGACAGGAGTTGACACTTGGATGGGAAGGTCCCTTCCCAGCACCGCAGGACAAGTTTGGGAAAGACTCGGACACCACCGGCACTTGTCCTACAGGTATGAATGCTGTGTGTAAAATGTAGCGTGGGTCTCCATGCGTGGTTTAACGGTTTGGGGCAGGTGAAGGTGGCTTGAAGGAATTTTCAGGAGATTCTGACATTGCGATGCAAGCTTTGCGTGACTGGTAAAGCTGCTGCCGGTTTCTACTGGGAGAACTGGGACCAGCACACGCTTCATTTTGTGGTGATTTGTTGGCAGTTTTCTGTAGGATGCTTTTGACTTTTCAGGGTATAAATTGAACCATTCAAGCCTTTGACAAAGTGCTACTGTCTGTTAGTTTGGCTAATGAATTTTAATAGAGGCTATGATTAGTGTAGTTTAAGCTTAGTTCTGCAGAGGTAGAGAGACACGTGCACAGATATACTGTGCTAATGTGGACTGCAATTATTACCTCCTAAGGCATATTACATGGTTTCAGAAAGAAAGAAAAAGAGATCAGTTCAGTATCATTTGGATTTTTTCTACTTTGTTTTATGCTTACGGCGACTCGGATTTGCAATGCAGATAACAGGCACTGCATTTTGGCCAGCTTTACAAAATGATGTGTTTGTTTCTTTTAAGAGCAAAGCAATCTCTTGCATCCCCCTTCAGTTTTGTATTGGGTGACACTTGCAGACAGGGGAGAGGGACCTGGGCACCCATGGCCACAGGCTGAGTCACGGCTGTCTACTGTCTTTGAGTGCCACATGTATCTTTTTTCTGTTCTTTTCTACCTGTGTTTTGAGCTGCTTAAATTAAAGGCAGTTTTACGGTGTCCCATTGGAGTGCTGTTGCCAATGCTCAGTGTCAGGGGGAATGCAGGGATGCCTTCTGATGCTTTCACCTCCACTGATGTCCATAACCCCAAAGGTCCTGCTCTATCCAAACATCTCTGGTGCAGCAGTATCCACTCGTTGCTTAAGTGGTCATGATTTAGAAAAATCACAGCTGTGTTGTGACCTTGTGCAATTGTGTTTCTCTCTTCCCTTCAGTAGGAACGTGATGCTCACCTACGTGCATAAAGAGCTTTCAGATTTGGGGAATAAAGGCAGTGTTGTTTGAATGCTGTAACTCTCACTTTCAGTGACATTTTTATGGTAGGTAATAAGCTTGTAACAGGCAAGGGAATAGCAAGGGAAAGGACACTGGGAATTTGAAAGCCTGAGGCTCCATTTCTCCTTGCTCCATCACCTGCTGCTGCATAGTGAAAATGGCATTTCTCAACCCATAGATCTTCCTCTCACCTAGAAAATTCCTCATCTACTTCTGCCACTTAATCTGTCTTGTGATGGCAGGCACCATTGCAGAATGAAGTGATACATAAGGAAATTTAGGGACAAATCTCTAGCATCTGCGTAGTGGTGACACTTGACTGAATTCAGTAATGGTTCGGCCAGCTTAGCAGGAACCCAGTGTATTTGGCAGTTGTCATTACTTAACTTCCCTGGATTCCTCTGAGCTTGCCTCTGGTGATCCAGGCTTAAAAAACAAACAAACAGAACATGCGTCGGCTCTGGGAAGATATCTTTGTCCTAATCTCCTTGATTATTTTTATTTTTTTAACACCTCTTAGACAGGCTTAATAAAGCAGTTTTCCAACGTCTGAATTGGAGACGTGGGAAATTCCTCAAACTAGGCAGAGCTTCCTCTCATTGTTAAAACACAAAAGACCAGCACAGCCTTTACTAGAGTTCCTCTTTTAACCCATTCATCTTTATCAAGAAAGCCTCCCTGCTGCTGCCACCGCTCATGGCTTTTGGGTTTTGTGGTTTGCCAGAAGAAACAAGGGCTTATAGTAGGCAAGTGTGGATGTGAATTGCATCATCAGTGAGGATATAATTCATTTTGGGGCTATATTTGCACACTGTAAATTAAATGTACCTGTACTTTAAACTGAAATGGTTTGCTGATGGAATTAACCTCAGCCTTGTGTAAGAATCATGGCTTTTTAAGACCAAATAAAGTGAATCTACAGTAAACCCAAACACCTTTCAGAAAACCGTCTCCAGTTTTCCATGAAAGAGTTTTTAGGACTGTGATCTCTAAAAGGGGTCCAAATGCCATCTGTGAGCTGATCCACCGTTATTGCACGATTATGCAGTTTATTTCTCGAATGACCTCACCTGTTGCTCAGCCTGCCTATGGGCAGTTACCACCCATCAACTGATCTTATCCAGCACCTGCTGTAGGTGGTAGGGAAGCTGCAGCTCATCCCCCTTATCTGTGCTCAGCAGCATCCTGCGTGGGGACTGAGCCAGTGCTGGGTGAGGGCAGAACCTGGGGGGCTGCAATGGTGGCCCTGAAGTGGGCTGGAGTGGGTTGTATTAGCGACATGGGTGAGACAGAAGGCACAAGGTGGCTGTGCAGCAGCAGGGAGGGTGGGAAAAAGCCTGTAAAAAGAGGAATTGCCATAGCTTGTTTCTCTCTGACAGAGGAATGACCCACTCCACATTTTCTGCAGGAAAAAGCAGCTCCTGCAGAGCAGCTAACTTGCTGTAGCAGGTTGTCTGTTTTTGTCTGTACTAATTACAGTGCTATATTTGCATGTTATAATGTGGACTTTGTTAAGGAATTTTCTACTCCATTTGCAGCCTGTTCTCAGGGCTTGTTTGCATACAGTGGTGGTCCGTAAGAAAGGTTTCACTCTGACAACCATCCCATGACATGGCATGGATGTTATAACCTTAACCCATCATTTCTGCACCCAGACCATAACTTTTCTCCAAACTTCAGTTTATTCCCGTGGAAGCCTATAATGAATTCTGCCCCCAAACCCTCCCCTCTCCATCATAACTCCCATCTGAGCAAGCCAAACAAGATGAGTGCACTAGGTCTGGCTGGGATGGAGTTAACTTTCTTAATAACAGCCCATAAAGTTCTGTGTTTAAGATTTATGGCTAAAACAGTGTAGACAGCACACCAATTATCCAGCTATTGCTGAGCAGTACTTGCACATCATCAAGGCTTTCTCTTTTTCCCACTCTGCCTCTGGAGTGAGTAGGCTGAGTATTCAGAGGGAACACAGCTGGGAAAGCTGACCTGAATTCACAAAAAGGATATTTCAACCATAGAACATCATTTCCAGCAATAAAAAACAGGAGTGGGAGACAGCGTTGTCCTCCAAGTTGGCCATTGCTTGGAGACTTGATGGACATCCGTCTGCTTGTGGGAGGTGGTGAATGAACATATTTGTGTCACTTTTTTTTTCTTTCCTCTTTCTTTCCCTTATTAACCTCGATTTATCTCAATCCACCAGTTTTCTCATTTTTTCTTATCCTATCCTCTCCCCCATCCTGCTGGCAGGTGGGGAGTAAGTAAATGGCTGTGTGGGTGCTTAGTCAACCCACCACAATAAGATATCTATCCCACCTTTTAGACACTTTTTAATGGACCACTTTTGAATAAAAAGAAGGTTTAAACAGAAAAAAAAACAACCTTTAACTCCCTTGTATTATCTCAGTCAGCTGATTTACACAAAGTAGTATTTGTTTTAGGAAGAACTCAAAGGTCACCTAAAATCAACCACTTCTGGTATTGAAATCCTTTCTTCTGTCTGAGAGGGGAGCTGTCTCTCATTTACCTTCCAGGTATTTCTACTGCTCTTGGTTTATCAGGCTGTTAGTGCAAGCACTGTTGAGTTACTCCTGCCTCAGGTTGTCTGTGAACACCCTGTGAAATAGGGACAGATAATACCACCCTTGCTTGGTGACAGGGAACCAACGCAGAGGGATAACGATGGTTGACTGATGTCAACCCAGGTTCTACTTAAACTCGCCTCAGCAGGAGAGAAAATGCTGTACCAGGCCAAGTTTGAGGATGCCTGTGAGTAACAGCGCTGTATGTATTCCCCAATTAAATCTTAATATGAAATTAATTTCCAAATGCCTTCCCCAAAAACATAATAGAGCTGTGATCTAGTATGTAATTTACTGTCCTCGGAAATTCCTCAAAATGACAGAGCTTCCCCCAATTGTTCATGCACAGAGGAAAAGCTCTACTAGAGTTCCTGCTTTGGCTCGCTCCTGTGACCACAGGCCTGGCCCTCGACAGCCATCAGGCTGAGTGTGTAAAAACCATCTTCATTTCAAAGCCATCCCTACGTGCCTTACAACAGGCTGTTCACAGCATGCCCCTTGCTCCTGAGATTGTCTTACCATTCCTTCTTGAGGGAGAAATTCTTTAAATTCTTGTGTGGGGTCGCTGAAATCTGGGTATACCAATTCCATGGCTGATATTCCAGATAAGCCTGTGCATGCCTCAAGTCTATCCGGCTGTAAAACAGGACTGATGGCACTTCCTTCCTTCCTCTCACTATGCATCCCGTTTCAAGCCCATGGGTTAAAAAGTCCTACTGCGGTTTATAAATACTGGCCCTTATCTCACTGATGGCACTTCCTTCCTTCCTCTCACTATCCATCCCGTTTCAAGCCCACGGGTTAAAAAGTCCTACTGCAGTTTATAAATACTGGCTCTTATCTTGGTAAGGACACTCAAGATGTTAGAGTCATAGAATCATAGAATGGTTTTGGTTGGAAGGGCCCTTAAAGCTCATCCTGTCCAACCCCTGCCATGGGCAGAGACACCTCCCACCAGCCCAGGCAGCTCAAAGCCCCGTCCAACTTGGTCTTGAACACTTCCAGGGAGGGGACATCCAAAACTTCTCTGTACAACCTGCACCACTGTCTCACCACCCTCACAGTGAAGGATTTCTTCCTAATATCTAGTCTAAATCTACCATCTTCCAGTTTAAAACCATTACCCCTTGTCCTATCACTACACTGTGTGATAAAGAGTCCCTCCACAACTTTCCTGTAGACCCTCTTTAAGTTCTGGGAGACTACTACAAGGTCTCTCCAGAGTCTTCTTTTCTCCAGGCTGAACAACCCCAACTCTCTCAGCCTGTCCTCATGGGTAGTTGTTCTGTGCTATTAATGAAAACCTGTCTCAAAAACTGCCTCTTCTTTTCCCAAATGCCTTATTTCTGTGGCTGCAGCACAGTTTCAGCATCATAGCACCAAATGTGGCAAAGACCTAATCCACCTGACAGCAGTTAAGGGAGGCTTCCCTTGTCCCTAATGTAAGCGCAGATGCTTTTGAGGGTGTTTAAGCCGAGGAAATTCCTACTGAAGTAAGTCTTAGATTGCCTGCACAGTCAGCAGAGAGAAACACAAGTGCCTCTGAAGATTTGCTGTGGGAGATGCCACCAAAGTTAGGCACCAACCTCATCTCATTGAAAGCAAAGAAGCTGAAGAATATTCCCAATCTTAAATGTTTATCTTAGTCCATGCTAGGATTAGGAGAAGCGCGTGCAATAGCAATAGCGCAGCATGAGAGGCTGGAGTTGTTACCTACTCCTGAGGCCACCTGTTGGGGTGCAGCGCACCTCCGTATTCCTGAACTCTCCTTTTCCCTCTAAAGGAAAGTGGTATAGACTGTACTGCTGACTGGGAACATCCCGTGGCCCTTGCTGTTCTGTGAGTCATTTCTGTGAATCTTGGCATTGGCATTGGCTGTGAAAGGGACCAGGCTGACTATTGAAATAGGTCTCCCAGAAATACAGGGCAGAAAGAGACTTCAGCAGGGCATCTACTCCGGCACTACAGATCAAGGCAAATGTTTGTTTAAGCTCTCTTAAGGCACCTCTATGGCCTGAGAAATGCCACTCATCTACCCAGCTCAGTGTAGGATTGGATGATCCAACCTGCTCTCAGGTGCATGTTGTCTTTGCATTGCTGTGCTTTTACGTCATGTGAACCTGACGTGCACCATAGGGGTTCACAAGGCTGGATCATCCCTGGTCTAAATCTGAGGCCAAACATCTGTCTGAAGTCTAACATTCCTTAAAGTCTTCTGAACATCAGTAAAACAATCTAGTACCATCTGTGTTGATGATATTCTGTCTTGATCTCACACCTAATGCCAATGATGAAGATGAAAGAGCTCTGATGATTTTGAAAACATTATAGACAAATGCAGCCTTCAAAGAAGTTAAATACTAGTAAAATTTAGCATTTCTGAGTCATCCTGTGCTCTGGAAGACAGACCAGTACAAAAATAGTAAGGCTGGAAGTGTGATGATTGGAACGAAATACAATTATTTTTTCTCTCAGGCTTGATCATTGCAGAAGGGAATTACAACATATGGACAAGAGAGACCTGCCTTCACTGATCTAGGGGATTTCCCTCCATTTATGTGATTCTTTGTGCAAAAGAATCTTTGTACTTCCACATTTTTGTTGCTAGGTGTGACAGGCCAGGCCCTCAGGCAGGAAACTCCTGCTGTCCAGAGCGGGATTACACAAACTCCAAATGGCTGACACCTACTCAACTTGCAGTAGCTTCCTATACAGCCAGCTGCACTTGCAGCAATAACAGGAAAAAAATCAAGAGGTTAATAAAAACGAAATGAGCAGGAAGCATGCAGTCATCAGACTTTCTAGTACTTTAGTCTATAGAAGTAAGCCGTGGCTGGCCTGACTTAGGGACCTAATCCAAAACTCATTGAAGCCCATGGAAATTCCACTTTAACGGATGTTGTTAGACCTTGCTCTTCACTATATGAATATGGGAGGACATGGAGAGTTCCACCTTGCCCGTACGCACACAGTGCTCCAAATCTCTTGCTTTGTTGATGCTAGCTGTGAGATAGGCCTGCCACTAAGAACTGCAGATGCTCCAAAAGGGATGAGGAGAAGAAGGGAAAGCTCATGGCTACATCTGTTCTTTCATCTACATTAAAAGAAAGAAGGAAGCCTACAAAT
>NW_010187929.1:0-14132 GCF_000695765.1 Mesitornis unicolor | reverse complement strand
CACCCACACCTGGGGCCGCGCTGGTCAGGGCAGATGCCAGAGAGAGAAAGCCATGCCCTGCGCCCCCCTTAAATACATGAATTTTCAGGGGCGCTGATTGGCTTGGCCCTGGTCAGAGGTGGGTCTGACAAAGGCAAAGGGGGAGCTTTTCAGGTAGCTTCTTAAAGGGCCATGTCCATAGCCCTTCTCCTGTTACCAAAGACAAAACCAAAAAGCCCCTCACAGAAAACCCAATACATTGTCCTTTTTGGAAGTTACCCCTTCCAGTCATTTCCTTCTTTATGGAGTAATTTTTCACTTCCTCCTCCCTATTTATGTTGTTTCTCTTCTTTTCGAGAAATATTTCTTTCAAACTTACTTTATTTATATAATTTCACTTAAAGTAGGAAACACCTTTTATCTAATTCTATGAACACTCTGAAGTTGTCATATTTCTATCACATAATATAACACATCTGTCATGCTGTGCTATATTATCCTTATTTCCATGGTTTCCCTTTCGGGTCTCAATAATTCTTGATTTATCCCTCCATCAGCATCTTAAAAAAGGTTAGCATAAACATTATGAAATTACCTGTGGATATGTTTATATTCTGGTCCCCTCACATCAGAACCACTTCAGCAGCATTTATTATAGTATCAGTCACCCATTGTTCAAACGTCATCCAGAAGTACATCTAAATACTTTCCTAATTAATAAATAATTAGACAGAAATTTCTCCTGTCTAGGCAGCCTCAACACTTCAAATCTTAGTTTCAACCCTAAAGCTAAAGTGTTTCCCAGAATCGGAAGAATATGTTGAGCTACATCCCTGCCACCACAGGCAGAAGTCTATATTGCTTTCCTTAGTCAGGTATCTGTCTCTCTTTGAGGCCTGCTATTTCTTTTGTTTCTTCCTTCAGACTCTCTAGACTTCTTCTCTGGGTTGTGTTACACTCTCATATAACTCCCCATACCATAAGGTTGATAATTTTTTAGGAGAAATATAAAATGTCCATGACATATTGTGACTTTGAAATAGTTTTTTGTAATAACAATACTGCATTCCATAGAATAATAGTCTCATAAAGACAAGCACTTGAGGATCAATATAGTCCATATCCGTCCTAAATAAAAGCATTCAGCTCCCCTTCTCTCTATAACATACAGTCTGAGTGGCAGGAGACAGGCTGCCATGTGCAATACAGGTAGACAAATGATTGACAGTGCTCAGAAGCCACAGCATATTTTTAAGTGGATCACCTCAAACACTAGAACAAAGCAATGCATTTTTCTTGGTTGTTTTTCTTCGTTTGTCTGTTTATTTTTTGCAATTCTCTCCCACAGGGTATTTTGGAGGTACTAGTGGAGGCTTTTAGTAAAATCAACCAACAGGAATTTCTGTTCAGTCTGTGGCTGCTTCTAAGTTTCTCTGAATAGTAAAGCAGTTAGCATGGTTTGGATGGAAAATTAGAATGGATAGCAAAGGGACACCGGCTGCTAACTGAAAAAAGTGCAAGAAACCGGAACTGGCACTTAATTATCTTTGAGACTTCTACTACTCTGTCAAATCTGGCTCAAATCAATAGATTTAAAGGCTGCAGGAAAGGTGAAGAGACATACACATGTGCAGACAAATGAACACACAGACCTTGCTCTAGTAGCAAACATTGCTAGAAAGCCAATTTGGTTTCTGTGTGCAAGGGATGTTCCATGCTGCTCAAAAGGACAGCACACACAGTGACAAGTGGCCACATCTGTGTGAAGCGGTAGGGACGTTCACTACAGTTGCATTGGGACATACTTCACTTGTAGTCTGGACACTGCACAGCTGCTTTGTGATGCTTCCAGATGCATACACAGTCACAAAGAGGTTATGGACACAAAGTCAAAGGTTATTCCATCCAAATGGTCCCCTGTTAATTGGGCTGTTCAGGAGAAAATATGGCTCCATAAGGCCCACCTATTTCCCCAATACTCTGCAGGCTGGAACAGATGGACAATACCAATTTCTACTTGAATTAAAGGCAAATACTGTCAGCTTGTTCTTTGTGGTGTCCCAAAGAATGGCTTCTCAGTAGGTTGCATTTTCCCTTGGAGAGACCTTAAAAGCCCCAAAATCCAACCCAAAGAAATAGATAGGCTTGATAAAATTTGGGAAAAAAGAAGACAGACATAAATTGGAAGGAGTGAACAGTGTAAATGTCATGTAAGGCAGGATAGTTACAAGGGTAGTAAGGGGAGAAAGACAGAGGGAAACAATGTTTGTTTAACAGTTCACTGAATGCCTGATCAAGAACTGGACTTACAATTTCAGACTTCTTAAAATCACGCCTAACAGGTCAAAACCTGACAAACTACTATTCTTCTACTGAAAATCATTTTTATCGTATCTACATATATATCTATGTGTCTATGCATGTATGTGTATATGTTCTGTCAGTTTGAGTTTTGTCTTGAGTTTTGTCTTGAGTTTAAAATAATCATTTAATGGCATTCAATTTTATCTCTAACTTCATACATAAAGAATTAGATTGACCTTGGTCTAGATTTTCAGAGAATTTTCCTTTCCATTTTAACCTATACCCAGGTGGAAGAATGTACTATTTTCTCCTTCTTGGCGTACTCTTCTCTCACTCTTTTATGTTAAAAAGATTTCCCTTTCTGAATGTTTCTTTCCTGACATTTAAGATACAAATCATCTCATAAGCATCTCTAACTAAACCCAGCAATGTAACAGTAAAGGAATGTTTTGATGTATTTGAGTTTATTTGACTGCATCTTTGTCAAAATTGAAACTCCATTTATTATCTTATATAATGATAATGATGATAATGATTACGATGTCACACTTTTACTCTTATCCCTCTGTCCATTTTCCTGCACACTGAAATAGGGTTCCTAAAGCATATTGACAGACAGTTGAAAAAGAACCTAAGGTCTCCTATTCAAAACAAGATTATACTCTGGGCAATGAGCTACTAGTGTCCATTTTAATGGTTCATCCAGTAACCACATAATTGATCACTTCAAACTATTTATTTTGAATCACAACCATGACTCCTGACTGCATTTTTTCAAAGGAAAGCTCTTTCAAGAGCTAATTTAAGGATGGACAGGTCAATTTGTCTGACTATTCATCCATGGGAAAAAACCTGAGATGAGAAATAAGGGATGTAATACAGAAAAGGATGCAGAATCTTCGATCTGAGAAAGACACTGAGCATATTTCAAAAGGGTCTTCAATAAAGATTGACCAAATTTTATTTTTTCAAAAGTGTTTTCTGCTGTTTAAAATTAAAGGATATTTTTTCCTGAGTTCTGCCTACTCTGTTTTGCTTTCACCATGAGAGATGGCATAAGCTAGATGTGGAAGGGGTACAGAGTGGAAACAAACATTCCTAGAAGTAAGAAATTATTCAGGAGAAAGCAAAGGAGGACTAGGACTGTTTCAGTGGATAAGCAATTGGATACTTCTACAGTGAAGCCAGAAGACAGCAACAGGGTTGTGCCTAAACCTTGCCCTGTCCAGGGAGACAAGGACATGCAAGTGATGGATCCAATATAAACCTCCTGGTAACTCTTCACCAAAGTCAAGTGCACTGTAGTTGTAAAGAACATATTTTTATAGTTAATTTATATACACATTGTTGTGGTTTAGGCCTAGTGCCTAACTGAGCACCACGATGGCCCAAAAAGGGTTAGTCAAAATAAGGACTGGAAGGTCTTCTCACCACTTAAAAAGGACACAGGCAAAAGACAGACTCATCATAAGGAATAAAAACAAAACAATTTTAATTTGTTACCAACATCAGTCAAAAACACCTTCCCTCCACCCCTCCCTTCTTCCCGGGCTCAGCTTTTGTTCCCGGTTTCTTCACCTCCCCTCCCACCCTTTGCCTTGAGGCGCAGGGGGATGGGAATGAAGGTTGCAGCTAGTTTTCGTGTCATGTGCTCCTCTGGAGTAGGAAGACTCAGCCCAGTCTCTCTCTCTCTCTCTGCTTCCACACGGACCCCCCCATTTCCATAGGGAAAAAAAGTCCTAAAAATTCCAATATGGATCTGCCCACAGCCACAGTTCCTTCACACACAAACTGCTCCAGCACATACTGCCCGGTGTCACAGCTTCTTCAGAGGCAACTACTGCTCACATGGCCTTGCCCCACCAGTGAACTCTATGGGCTGCAAGCCAGTCAACCTGGCTCTTGCCACGGGTTGCAAAAGGGGAACCTGGGCTCTGCATCCTCCTCCTTCTCCCCCTCCATTCTTTCCTTCAACCAACCTTGGTGTTCTTCAAAGTTGTTCTCCTTGGGCCCCACTCCTTTCTCCACTGCAGGTCTCTTCTGATGGTTCTGGAGTTCCCATCTCTCTCTCTCTTTTTTTCAGGATGGAGCTGCAGCGGGGCTTAAGATTAAGTTGCGTTCGGGGCTGGCCAGGCCCAGCTGGGCAGGGGTGAGGCCGCACCACCCACATCTGGAGCCACACTAGTCAGAGACGGTGCTTCTCTCAGACAGAAGCATGCCCTGCACCCCCCTTAAATACATGAATTTGCAGGGCCGCTGATTGTCTTGGCCGTGGTCAGAGGTGGGTCTGACAAAGAAAAAAGGGGAGCTTTTCAGGTAGCTTCTTAAAAGACTATCTCCATAGCCCTTCCACCTTTACCAAAGACACAACCAAAAACTCCTCACAGAAAAGCCCAACACACACATGTAGGTTAATGGACATAATAGATATATATTTCTTCATCCATAATCCTGGGTTCCTGTAGTCCTTCACGTTCATTGATAATTTATTTACTTATTTACTTATTTATTTTTTTGAGAGAAAATCCAGTTATCTGCCAGAAGAAGCATTTTTAATGCATACCCTGGAATACACAACACACTCTGATTGCTATGAAAATGTGATTATCAACTTATTTTCTTCATATAAAATAAAATGATATTTCAAATGATTAATGCTCAGAGTATTGTGAATGTGTACTGTTATAATAAACAATCAATGTTAAATTAATTACCCATTAATGACTGCTTATCAAATGTGTGTGTGTGTGTGCCTCTGTGGGTTACAGGACAGTTTCTTAAAGTGGTGTTACTGTATTAGTTGCTCAGTTCTGAGCTGGTTTGTTGTGGGTTAAGCTTGGCTAACAGTCAAACTCTATCCAAGCTGCTCACTCATGTCACCCAGCACCACTGGGACAGGGGAAAAAAATAGGAAGAACAGGAATGAGATAGGTCAGGATAAAGAGAGGACAATTGCTTACCAGTTACTGTAGTGAGTAAAACAGTCTTGACTTAGTGAAAACTAACTTAATGTATTATCAATTAAAATAAATATGTAATGACTAATTCAGGTAGTTGGAAACATAAAGACAAACATTAAAACAACACCTTTCCTCCCCCTTTCCCAGGCCCAGCTTCACTTTTTCACACTAGACTCATCTACTCCCCCTTGACAGGTGCAGAGGGATGGGGAATGGAGGGTTATGGTCAGCCCAGAACCCGTCCTCTGCTGCTCCTTCCTCCTCTCACTTTTCACCTGTTCCTGTGGGGGCCCTGCTGTGGGCTGCAGGGCAATCTCAGCTCCAGAGACATGAAGCACTTCCTTCTTCTCTTTTGACCTTGATGTTTCCTCTGCTGTTTCTATTCCCCCCCCCCCTTTTTTTTTCCCCTTCTCTGCCTGTGTGGCATTTTTTTACTCTTAACTATGCTTTCCCTGAGGCACCACCACCTTGGCTGAGGGACTCAGCTGTGTCCTGTGCTGGATCCATTGAAGCTGACTGGAATCATCCAGCATAGGACAGCCCCTGGCTTCTTGTCACAGATGCTATCCCTGTAGCCCTTCCTCCACTGCTAAAACTGCAACATAAACCCATGAACTACATATGATAGTGGATAAGATCTATGGTAGTGTAAAAAGAAGAGATATCTTTGCAAGTCTGAAACACACGAAATGCTGGCATCTATTCTGTGCAGTCCTCTGAAAGCTCTGAAAGTATGATTCTCAGTATACCCTCCTCAAGAACATTTTTTACCAGAAAAATAAACCAAAACACATAATGTCTTTTTTCATTTGCCAAAATCTACTTTCTCTGGACATAAGGCACATATTTATAAGGGGCTACATAAGAAAATAATTAAACCTGACTGGCTTTCAGGAAGTATTTAGGATTGAGTAGTAATATGGAATATTGTTCATCTTACGTTAAAAAAAGGGGAAGGAAAAATAGTGAAGCATTGATTTATTATCATTGCTAAAGGGTAAGGACCATGTAAAGCTTATTACTAATTGTTTATTTTAATAAGTAAAATATAACTGCTACAGAAAGCAGTAATTTGTTTTTCAGTTGTGCTTGCATTTTTCAGATGTTTCATCAAACAGAAATTCCTGACTAGCAAAAGTCAGGCATTGAAATGTAAATGTTTATTGATTTAAACACTTACATTAGTTGTACGTGCCTGCATATAGGTAGTCTTTAATTCATTCATTGTGTATAATAGATCCTTGACTAAGTTACATAATTATTCACACCAAAAATTTCACAGTAAAAGGGGAAGGGGAAGTAGGAGGGTGAGAGGAAGGGAAAGGACAAGGGGAATGAGAAAAGCAAGAAGTATCTCAGCTGCTTTTAGAAGCTACCTGCAAACCACTGCAAGCACTGATGCAATCTACATTTATCCAGAAGTACAGATATCTGTAATCTCATATCAGCCTGACAGTGTTGGATTCCTATACACAGAATACTCTCTGGATGATATAAAAAAAAATCAGAATATATTTCTAGGATAAAACCAAACCAAACTTTAAAAACCCAAACAAACAAACAAACAAACCAGCACAACAAAACAAAACAACACCACAAAAAGAAATAAACAAACAAACCAACCTTTTTTTTTCCTTCTTTCACCATTACTATGGAGGGACCAGTTAACATCAAGCTCAGAGATCCCAACGTATGGAGATAAGTTATCACAGTTCTAGGAGTGTGCACACTAGTAAAATTATCAAACTTCGGTACACTGTAATTATTCATATGTTAGTAAGAAGCAAAGACTAACAGAAGATATCTAAAACCAAAGAACTGGTGCTCAGAAAGTAATGTATACACAATGCCCATAAGGAATGGATTGCTCCCCTTCCCCTTTTACTTGAGTAAAAACTAGCTTTAGACTGATCCCTGAGAGAGAATGCTCATCTGCAGCTGGAAGGCATTACGTGTGTCCCTGAAAGACATCCTCCAGCAGTTTAATCTGAAAGAAACCCAACTGTGTACTCCAACTGTTACCCTGGTATGAATCTGTTCAAAATGAATGGGAACCACTGAGAAATTAATTTGAAAATCAAATTTCTGATCCAAACTAAAACACCAATGCAAGTTCAGCCTGTAAAATACTTATACTTGCTTGTGCTAAATAAAAGTAATTTACTTACTAAAATGCAAAACTATGTTACAATGACTTAGATATTACAATAAAGGCAAAGAGAGAGAAAAAAATGGTTTGTTTCATGACATTTAATCTAAAAATTCTAACTATTTCTTTGCAAATTTTGATTAATATTTCTAAGTGCATAAACAGTTCTTCATTGGTATTAACACTGTTCATTGATGTTTACACTGTGAACTTCTGAAGCCCATTCGTATGTGTAATGATATCTGGGATATAATCCAAAATTTCTAACATAATTATTGTAATTATGAAATAAAAAAAAAAGAGAAGGAAGACAGAGAGGATAGAATAACAAATCCTTTTTCCCCCACCCTTTGTATCTCTAGATTGCTAGACTTTCAGAGACTGACTTTTTAAATCTTTGAACTGTTGTTAACACGACTAAGCCCTTATCTCAAGTCTCTACTTCCATAGCATCAGCAGGAGCAAGTGAGCAAAAGATTTCTGTGGTACTACTCCTACGCATAAAGTTATGGAAGTATATAAGTGCTTTGATGATTTTGGACCCAGATGGGGAGCTGGGAGGGAACTTGCTACTTGAGCCGTGTACAGTACTTGTTGAGTGTCTGTAAATTCCACCTCGTTGATCAATATATTTCAAGTAGTATTATCTCACCACTTACTACTTGATATTCACCCTTCAGTGATGGAGAAAAAAGAAGCAGTTTTGTTGTTGATGCTATTGTTAATTTTTACCAATTTTGCTAATTATTTTTCACTATATTTTACATAGCTACATTATGATAAATGTTGGTCAATGCAGATATTTAGCTGATAAACTCTTTTAACCGTTTCTTCCAGCAACTGAAATTTCTTAAAGTTTGATAAATTGTGTGTATACTTAAGAAAGCCAGCACTCAAACACTTCACTAATAGAGCTGCATGCTTTACTGATTTTAACAGTTGAATGGTATATTTCATTTGTGTTCATTTGCATAATTTGCTGATTAAACTACATGTTTAATCTGTTGACCTTTACTCTGTACTTATCCCACATTTACAGAGCTGTAATCAATGTGCAGACTTTACTGAATGCAGCTGACATCTCAAAGTTTACTTACCCCTTTGAAATTCCATTTAAAGCTATCAGCACATTGTCTCATTGCTGTTTGTTGGTGTTCCTTCTCTTCCTCCCTAAGGCACACTGATTGGTAAATCAAAATAATCTATAATAAAGAATAAATTTCCATATTTACCACAGACTATATCTAGTCCTGGAGTGAAGGATGAAAAAACACGGAGCCCCAAATTTGTAAAATCATCAAAACCAGATCCAAGAGGCAACAGACATGGTAACTTGAGAGGGGGAAAATGGAACATAAAACAAAAGCAATCATGTGACAAGGCCATTTTACGGGCAGCTATTGACAGACTGGCATATGATCAAACCAATCTGAGACAGTAAAATGAACCTGCTGATCTTAGCATACCATCCTCACTTATGTGATCACTGGCTCCTGAAATGCTTGCCCTAATGCTGATGATGAGTCGTCTTTGAGGTGACAGGAACTGGATGAAGCATCCTTTACAATTTATTTGCTGAAAGACCACTAAACAAAGTTCACCTGAAAACTGAGTCCTTGGCAGAAAGCCTTGTATCATCATCTCTCTCTCTGATTTTGGTCTCCATGTGTGATAAAAATGCAAGAGCAAGAAAGAAATTTTTGGCAATTGTTATATCCAAACCACTGTTTGTGGATCAGTCAGGGAGTGATGTTTTTTTACAAAATAAGTGTTTCATTCTCAATGCACTTTGTTATTTGCCTATAACCAAAGACTGAAAAGTTCAGAAGTCTCCGTTCTCAACACCAGTAAATGCAATGCCATTTTTTTCTGCTATATGTCACTTATTAAGTGCAGACTCACTTCTTGATGATGAAGGCCAGATTAGTTCAGAGAGAAAACAGTGAGCATGTGGGGACTGCCTGGTATTTAAGAAGAGCAGCATGAACTACATTCTTGGAACATCTGAGGACAAGCCATGTTATGCATGTCCCAGATCAGCTCTGGTTGCAGTGGTAACTGATCTTCAGATCTTCAGGGATTTCACTGATTGCCTGAAGACTGTATCATGAAGCTTGGTCCAAGACAACGTTTTTGTGTTATCTTCAGAATGTCATCTGCCAGCCTCCTGGCCAGTACTATTCTGCTGCAAGTAACATAAAGAGTTCTAGTGTGGGAGTCACAAATACTGGGGAGCTGACTGCAGCTGAAAAGCCACAGACTATCTACCACTAAGTGTACAAATGAACATTTTTGTCAGTGATGGTGGGCATAATGACACTGTTGACGAGATTTATCCAGTAGCAAAAATATTCAGTTAAGACCTTAACATTAAGGATAGGGAGGAAATAATTTTTGGAAGAAATTAGAAAGAAAAAAAAGGGTTGATGAGTTTCATCCATTTAGGGAGACAGTAAAAAAAAATCGTGTGATAAGTGACTGCACCTGACACATCCCACGTCATAAAGCTATTCTTCCTAATCTATTTCATAGCTTTTGCCTAAACTATCTTAAAGAAACTCCTCTTTGAAAACAGGAGTTTATAAAGGAACATCCACATGAGGTAAATTGAGTTACTGGTGGAGATCCATGAAGTGTATGTGCGAAGTATTGAGCTGATCTAAAGCACACCTACCCTTCCACAGGTTGTCTTGGGCTATAGCAAATTTATGATTAGTTTAAGAAACATTTTTATTAGTCTACTAGACTGAGTGAGGTAAAGGATTATTGCAGACTGCAATATATTTCAGAAGCAGAAAAGGGCTATAGAGTTATGTTTCTTTTTATTAAGGAACGGTTCTCTGGAGCTGAAATGGATGAACTCAATCCATTCTTAAGTGTGATCAAAGCAGTTCATCTTTCTGGTTCCTTTTTCTAGCTTTATATATGTCTCATATAACATTTACACTGATACCATCTGTACATGCATTGTAAAAACAAACAGCTAACTCTAAATGCGTGTTCCATTTTAAGGTGCGGTAATCTTTTTAAAAGAAACCCTTAGATCATCATTGTAGTGCTCAACATCCCAATATAATAGAATTCTTAAATATAAAGGAAATTCTGTCCACCAGTGGAATATTTAGGAGACACCATTAATATACCCTGGATATGCTAAATAAATCTATAAGTCTTGTAAACTCCATGCTTAAGAAAGAGTAGAAAGTCTTCTGGTAGCCTTAACTACCTACAAAATGCTTTGAAAAGTGCAGTAGTCTAGACAGCCTGTCTGAGTCCAGATGCCTCCTAACATAATTATTACAAAGTGATGATCTTTGTTGTTCTACTTTCATGATAACTAAGAAAAATTGCTCAACTAACCTAAAACCTCTGGGTTTAGCATTCCATATGATGATAAAAAATCATAGGTTTTAAATTTGGGGTTTTTTCATTTGTGTCCTCAAACTGAGTATCAAAATACTGTAATCATTTTAATTAACACAGAACACAGTGTGACTACCAATTTCACTGGAAATCAAAAATCCAACTGGATCACCAATGTGTGCAGCTGGATCTTTAAAATATGTAATTTGAACATCAGACTACGAACTACAAAACATAAGCTATATTTGTACATTTTGAGGCACTAAAATCTGCAGCTGAATCAATAAAATATTGTTTATCAGGAGGGGATATGAAAAAATAAAAGAAAATGTGCAAATGACTCATGGAGATATTAAAAGCTAACAGTAAAAAAGGTCAGGCATTATGTAAACACTTTAGGTACTCTAGTGTAATTCAAGCAACAAAATACATGAAAGCAAAACTAACATTTGCAAAATAATGTCTCAGAACGCTATGCCAAGCAAAAAATAGCCTAGCAGGCATTTAACTTTGAGTGGCACTTCTTTGCTGAATGTCTATGAAGTGTGGCTGCAATGATGTTTTTTGACTATTGCTTACAAAAAATCATAAAGAGGAAATAAAGTAAAAGACGACTCTTTTTAATAGAACCTTTAGCGATGCCAACTCATGAGGACAGTCATTGTTTAGCAAAATGATGATGAGAAGTGACAACTGTTTTTGAGTTATCTTTCTACTAGATGTTGCTGTTTACTGTCATAAGTACATTGTCTCTATCCATAATTTTACAATCCAGGATCTGAGGCTAGATATGACATTGATGTAAGTCATACGTAAGTCAGCCCAGCTCCAATGAACTCATGATTTACACTCGCAATGGATTTATGTCAACTGTGGATCTGGTCTTATCAATGTAAGACTCTTCTATGAAGTTTCACTTCCTGCATCAACTTGCATCAGGTAAGGGGCAGCTGTCCTAGTGTTCTAACAGCTGTGCGGTGATGTAAAGCACTTATAAAACCAGCTTCACCTGACAGATTTGTGGCTACTTTGGCTTGCTGGAAGAGTGAAAAGCAAAGAGAGTGTATCAATGAATGTAGACTCATACCTCCTATAGCTACATCATTTTGCTTTATAGTTGATTACCCACTTGTGCCTTCAAATTTGCTATGTATGTATGGTGTGATTTCCTTCTGTCCTCCTCCAATACATTTTTTTCTGAATATGCACAATGACTATAAAAATTTATTTAGATTATAGATGAAAAGAAATCATACAAGCTTTACAGATTATAATTGTGTAGAATAACTCCAGGAATAACTCCATTAAAGGAATAACTGCATCAAAGTCAATGGGTTACTTCAGTGAAACTATAACACTGTTACATAAAACATCAGCAGGGAAATCTATCCACATCTATCCACAAAACAGGAAATGCACAGACTAAAAAGAAAGGTACTGAATCTTTTGTAAGTAGATTTACTATAAATTGGTTGTATATATATGGTGGAATAGAATATATGTTTCAAAATATTTTGTGTTGCTTCTTAGATCAAGATTATTAGAGCACATAAGCCTATAAAACAGGCTTTAGACTAATTGCATTCACAGATTTCTGTCAGCATGCTCTTTCTCTTAAAAAATTACAGCTTTTGTCTCAGCAGCCCAGTAAACCACAAGTTCTGTATACTGATACACAATTTTTCATTATTTTTTTTAACTTTAACTTAAAGAACCTAAGATAATTTACAAATATTTATCATCAAGAAATAATGAAGTGTTATTATACCACATTTCCAGAATAAATTTTGTTGAAAAGAAAACTAGGATGATTTTTTTTATTCTGTGATTCTGTTATTATTATTGCTGTTGTTGTTGTTATATAGTTATTTATATAAGAAAAAGGCATATTTGGGATCTATTTTAGAAATCAACTGTAGGATGAGATAAATCATGCCTTAAAAGCTCTTACTCTTGCCACTGACAAGGGATTAAGAATGATTAGCTCAGATGGGGCTATATCCATTTTAAAGATCCAAGGTTAGTTGAGCTTAGTGCCACTCAGAGTCCTAAAAAGAAGGTACTTTTTGCCCTTTGATGTTTCATTGGGATAACCAATAAATGTCTTCTTCTGTCCAAGTTATTATGCCTGAAAATAATCTTTAGTCTTCCTCTGTCCTTTAGGATATATTTATTTTCTACCCAGGTGGTTCATTGCACCAGGATTTCAGTAGAAAATAACCTGAATTCCTACTTCCTCCCAGTGGCTGTAACCATATCCAGGTGGTGATGCAGAGTGTTGTTATGGTTTAAGGGTTACCAGCCTGAAAGGGAAGGACAGGTGGTGTCTGTAGGACCCTGGGGGGTCCGAGATCAGTACTGTTCCCTCCCCTTTCCGGCCACAGTCGATAAAAATCGAGGAGGTTCGAGGTTTTCGTGGGCTTTTCCTGGCTTCCTGGGTGGCTTCCGGTCACATCTCAGGATGGCTGTGGCTACCTCTATGTGCTCGGCAGCATCCACCACCACCCGCTCCCTGGCACCACTGCGGTCTCTGGTGACAAGTCATGGCAGTCATAGAGGCCACGAGGCACTGCTCAGACACTTCCACTCAGGACTACTGGGATTGGGTTTTGTATATAGTTAAATATCCTTTGTTCCTTATTATTTCCCTTTTCCTTTCCCCTGTTGTTTTTCATTAAACTTGTTACAGTCTTAACTTCCAACACTGTGCAAAGGATTTTTTTTCTCTATTCCCTTTTTTTTTTTTAAAATCCTCCCACTGGGAGGCTAGGGACAATAGAGAGAGAATCCTGCTCTCTCTGACCCTTAAATGGACACAGGATAATTGGCACCCAATGTGGGGCACGAGTTTGGAAATAAATTTTTATTATTATTTCCCCAACAAGACAAGTTGGAAGCTAATAATAAAACGTATCTTGTAACTGTGCCTCTGCAAGGCCTGTTAGAGAATGTTTTAGTGATCACTGTTAATTGTGTTCTGGTGTCTGTCATGCTGACTTGCCCTGACTCCATGTTATACTGCGATATATTTTGGACCATGATGGATGCAGGCTTGAGTAGGGTTAAGGCTTTTCCTGAGTACCTTGGCCACAGTCTCATGAACATGCTTATGAAGACCGATTCTGTTCCTTAACCTGGCAAACTTGAGACACAGGGGTTTGGAGGAATGATGAACGGCTATTACGGCTATTATGACTATGTGTTGTTGTTCATCATTGAACAATTCAAATGGCGCTAATTGTAAGACTGTGGCATGCTCAGGTCTCTTTGCATGAGAATAATACGGTTTCAAAAGCGGCCCCAGCCCCGGCTCCCGCCCTGGCCCGGGCTCCGGCCCCGGCACTGTCTCCGGTCCTGTCTCTGGCCCTGGTTCTGGT
>NW_010187928.1:0-742 GCF_000695765.1 Mesitornis unicolor | reverse complement strand
GTATCATTTGGGAATATTGAAACTATTTGGATTATTTGGATTATTGCGAATGTTTGGATTATTTTGAAGACTGAATATTTGGATTTTGGGGGAATATTGGGATTATTTGGAATATCGGGAATATTGGAATTATTTTAATATTGTGATTATTTGGACTATTGGGATTATTGGGGGTATTTGGAATATTGGGAATATTTTGATTATTTGATTATTTGGATTATTTTCACTATTTGGAATACTGGGAATACAGGGAATATTTGGCATTTTGGGGAATATTTGAAATATTTGGATGATTTATTTGGGTTCTTTATTGGGATTATTGGGACTATTTGGAATATTGGGATTATTTGTATTATTGGGAATATTTGGACTATTTTGATTACTGGGATTATTGGGAATTTTGGGATTATTTGGATTACTTAAACTATTTGGAATATTGGGGATATTGGGATTATTTGGAATACTGGGAATATTTGGAATTTTGGGGATTATTTCGAATCTTGGGAATATTTGGATTATTTATTTGGGTTCTTTATTGGGATTATTGGGACTATTTGGAATATTGGGGATATTGGAAATATTGGGAATATTTGGATTATTTGTATTGGAATAGTTGGACTATTTGGATTACTGGGATTATTGGGAGTATTTGGAATATTTGGATTCTTTGGATTACTGGGGATAGTGAGAATATTGGGATTATTTATTTGAGTTCTTTATTGGGATTATTGGGACTATTTGG
>NW_010187927.1:25671-52838 GCF_000695765.1 Mesitornis unicolor | reverse complement strand
GCTGAGGGGCGTCTCGCCAGCCTGGCTTTGGGAACCGCGGCGGTACAAGGACCCGCTCTCCCGGTAGCGGCCGTCGCTCAAGGTAAACGCAGTAGTTTGTAAGGGTCACCGGGCTGCGGGTGACTCACGGAGGCTTCAGGTCCCGCTCTCCCGTGAGAGGGGACGCAGGGCTCTGTGCGGACATCGGGAGCAGCTGCTGGGGCGGGCGTCCCTGGGAGAGAGCAGTGAACGGAGACTTCCCGCTGTGCAAAGGAGTCTTAGCAAAGAAGGCGACCCCTCTCCTATCTGCTCTACCAAAAAAACCAGGAATGAGTGCACTTAATTTGTAGCAAAAAAAATAATTAAGGTTAATAACAAGAAACCCACACACTTTCTAACATGTCCTAACCAATGAAGCAGTTTACTCAGGGAAGATGAGGGATCTCCATCACCAGAGAAGTCTGCCGTGAATGATCTGAACTGCGCCCAAAGCTTTTTCCGTTGGGCAGGAGGAGACACCACGTGCACGCTAAGATCCCTTTTTCACAGAACGCGATGGTAACATTAGAGATGCCGAGTAGGGCAATCACGGCAGTATCAGAGCATCAGCTTGGAAGTGCCAGTGTTTGAGGTTATCTGTAACGTTAGCCAGGAAGCAAACCCTCTTGCCAAGGGGCACGAACAAGTGATGCCTGCTGAGGCGTGTTGCCACTTGAACAGCATCGTTCTGCACTTGGTAGGAAGGGCTGATCCAAGATCCCCTGCAGGCATTCCCCGGGGATCTGGGGGAGAACTGGACTAACCAGGCTGACTAATGCAGACAGTTTCATGGCAGCTCAGTTCTGTGTATCATATTCTATGTCTTGGTCTGACACCTCCCCTTGC
Organism: Mesitornis unicolor; assembly: GCF_000695765.1. Lineage (NCBI taxonomy): Eukaryota > Metazoa > Chordata > Aves > Mesitornithiformes > Mesitornithidae > Mesitornis > Mesitornis unicolor. Next base: position 51,974 of record NW_010187927.1, on the reverse strand, counting down.
CCAACTCATCACTCAGAACTGATGTCTTCATTAATTCTTGCAGATGTTTGAGGGTTTTTGACCTTTCCCATTCACTGCCTTGCTCTGACCTTGTGTAAAACAATTTTGTAGGATTGCCAGAAGTTAAAAAAGCTAGGAGTTCTAGCCCAGGCCTTTAATACCTAGTAAGTTTTGCTATAACATGGCTTAATCCTCTCTAGACCCAATCTCCCCTTACTTAATGGAAAGACTTAGTAGTGAAATCTCATATTAGACAGTTCTAAACTCCAAAGCCATTATGGCTAAGGGATACCCATGCTCATGGTGCTGCTTTTCTGACTCTTGAAAAAAAATAATGCAGAAGAGCCCATCTAAATACATTTTCCTAAGCTGTAGTCACAGGAAGGACTGCTAGCTAGGCTATGGTGCTGAGCCCTTTTTGCTCATGTAGCTTACACAAGTCTGTGTGCCAGAGAACCACGCAGAGGAGAAAAACAGTGGTGGCAGGAACATTAGGTATTCTCCCCTGGTCTGGTTCCTTTTCGAAGGTTAGTTATCTGCTTTCAGTAGCATAACCCTCTAGATAAACACTCCAGGTGTGGGGTTTTTTTTGTTTTGCTTTTTTTTTTTTTAAATTTTGCTGTGATTATACTATAAAGCTATAAATTGGTGGCTGTTCTACAGTTTTAATCAATAATTTTGTATCTGGATAGTTGCCATTCCACACCTCCAAGTTATTTTATTCTGATACTTTAATAATAAGGTTATCTGGTCCATCAGTCATGGTCACATTAGTTGCCAGTCACACCAGAGACATCTGTAACACACACGACCCATTTTCATTACAAGATCGTTATGAACAGGGTTGTCATTCGCAGGGCTGTGAAGTCCTGCCTGCCATTGTCACAGCACAAAGCTTTCTTCAGCCGGCTCAGCTCTGGAACTTGACCAGCAGACTGTACTACGCTATTAAAAGGAAAATAACTCTACTACCTTCTTCTTCCTCATGTGTTCCTCTGTGACACTCATCCAGTCCACATGTGTGCCATGTTCCCAGTGCTCATGTAGCTTGGCCTTCTTGAGCCGATCTCCTAAGTAGTAGTAAAAATAAGTCTTATTAGCAAGGAAAGGTGACCCTACAGCTAGGAAAGGCTAATCCAGTCCCTTGTGTTAATGTATTCTGCTGAGCATTTAAGACTCCCACTTAAGGTTTCTTCAGTTTCAAAAATTGGCTCCCAGCACCACTGAAACCAAGCCCATCTTTGCCCATGTACTTTTAGACTCAGCCTTATCAGGTAATTACCAGGTTTTCAGCAGAGTTCTGAGAGGACCTGACAGGCTAACGAGATAACCTAATGCTCCATGTAGGCGTTCTCCTGAAATTCCTGCATTTTCTAGGCATCCACAATACGCATCCCAAGCGCAGTTCTGGTGTTGCCAAGTCAGCACTGAGGCAGTCAGCGTTGTTTGAACACGCTGCGAGGACTGAGCAGTAATTGCAGCGTGTCAACATTACCTACTGCACCATTTCAAGTCAAAGCTGTAGTTTAGCAATCGCGCTGTTTGAAGAGGTTGTCGTGGCATTCAGCCAGAGTGACCTCTATCTAACAAAGCATCTGGTGGTAATTTCACTAATGAGCAGAGTAAGCATCAACCCTGAACTAGATTTCATGCAGGTAAAAGCTTGGAGAGAGCAATGAGCTGGATGCAGCTTTGCTGGCTGTAAAACACGCAGGGAAACAAGGGCAATTATTCACAACAGAGACTTCTGCCCCAAGAGCGTGTTCCTCGGTTGTGGCAACAAACAAGCTTAGAATTAAACAAATGTAACTACCCATTTTCTGTAAGAACTGGGATTCTTGCAGCGCTTTCCTTCTGTTCCTTAGCATTATGGTTAGATTTAAGTTAAGCAATTAAGAGTAGTATTGCTCTTGAAGTAACTACACCAGTGGGCATACAGCTAGTTAATTCACCCGTTCCCTCACACTGGCAATTCGCAGTGCCCATGGGTGTAGACAAATGCAATAGTGTGGTACTAGCCATCATGTATATTGACTTAAGTGTGCCCACAGGCACAAAACAAAATGCAATACAATAACTATTTGCTGCTCTAGGTTAAGCATGCTCATGGGTACAAGCAAACTCAGTGTAATGATCAGCTGTTCACCCTCCCAAAAGCACTCGGGATGAAAAACAACATCAATGGGCATCTAAATATAACCTCTTGATAAAAAACCCCACGCAACAGTGGGTACTGACAAGCGTGGAGTGCTTGGGCCTATTTCTAATCATAGTTGGAGCAGTAGGAAGCAGGAGGATTTAATGAATGATGACATGGCAGTGCAGTCAGTCTGGCCTGCTTGTGTCAATAGTTAACAACTCCTTTCATTCACCCTTACTCAGTGGAAGTATTTTTTTATTTTTTTTCCCCTAACATCAAGTTTATTCCTGCTTATTCTGAGTGCAAGGAGGATGACCACAGTTTCCTCTCTCTGGATATGAAACAAGGGTTCTCTGCAGAAAAGTCTCAGCAGCGTAGAAACATTAGATCCTCTGTGTTGGTTCTCATCTAAATACATTTAGCAAGAAACCAAAAAACAGTATGTTATCACTGTCCCTAGGACTGTGTCCGTAAGTATACATCCTTTCGATCAGCCTTACCCTATTCTCTTATACCTAAGTGCAGTCTCCTCTACCACAGGCACCAAATAAGCCCACTTCGAGTGTGGTTGCCTGAAGGAGCAGGACACTTATCAGTTTATTTATTTCTCTTTGTAATTTAAGGCTATTTGAGCCTCTAATTAAATAGATGCTGTATCAGAGAAAAAGAGGCACTGTTACCTTGAAGCAGTAAGATCAGTAATATTTCAAAAATCCATTCACACACAATAAAAGTAGTGTTTTACAATACTTGCTTTTTTCTCTTGGAGGGACCTTTCACCATAACCACAGAGACGTTGTAGTAATTACTTCTTCCCCTCCCCAGAAATGCCTACCCTAAATAGACCTTTCCATACACAAGCAAGTTATCAACATAAAAATTTCCAAATACCTAGAAACAACTATTAGAGGAAAAACTTCCTGTAAACAAAATAAGCAGCTTCCACCCATGTAAAGTACCTGGAAAGATCACTTAGTCCATGGTTCTCACAGTAAGACTCCTCCTAATCCCCTTAGTTGAAACAGTATCTAAGACTTCATTGTAGTGCCTGAAATATTTTAAGCAATTTTCCCATGATCCTATAAAGCCATGATTTCAATTACTTCGTTTTGAATCCACCTGAGATGGTTTAGTCTTGCTTCTTAAAGGGGGAGAGTTTCCATGATCCTTTTGATTCATGTCCTTATTTACTTAATTCTTCCAAAACTGATTAGAATGGATAATGTGCATTTTAATCTCTCAGCAAACACAATCAAAGTCGGATATTTTACATGCTTGGCTCTTGTAGAAGAACTCAGTGCCCATCAGTCTGGGTCCTTTCAGCCCTGGTAGCTGTTGTGGGAAAAAAACCTTTGGACGTATTTCCCAAACAGTAGCTGCCGCTACTTGTTTTACCACGAGACAGATGTTGAGTGTTATTGGGACATAGTAATTGGAAACCCAAGGATGGTGACAAAGGCCTCTTTGAGCTCCACAGCCAGTGCTGGCACTTGAGTGCTGGCTGCTACCTTTGTTTCTGAGCTGTCAACCTCAGAAAATGCCTGGGCTCAAGGCACAACTATGGCAGTATCTGACATTGCCACCCTCTTGTTTGATTGGTACCTGTGGGAACTGTCAAATGTTTGCATCTTGTGCACAGAGAATGCAAAGTTAACTTCATTCTGTTTTGTTTGGCAGAGTCACATCAAACCATGTGCAAGTCACCTCCCTTGCCTTTCTGGACCATCCACAGCAGAGCCTGGGAAGAGTTTCTGCCTGTGATTCTCAGAGGTATCGAGTCTGTTCCCAGAGCTGAGTTCCTGGTGAAGATGTGCCAGGCATCTTCCAAAGGGATTCGTTGCCTTTTACAGTGCACTGGAGCTGGGATTCGGAGGCTTGTTTTGCTAGATTGTGTAGCAACTCCCAGCATAGAAAAGCATGAACTTCATCAGCACAGATTGTCATAAATGAAAGGACAAAATCCACGGACTGGGAACTGTGCTAGAGAGCAAGCTTCACGTCTATAAAACTGCAAGTGTCGATGTGTGACAGATGCTAAATATTGAATACAAACATTAGTGTTTACACTGGAGTTTGGAAATAGAAATAGACTCCTTCAAAGGCAAAGCCACAGGTGGCTTGGGTAAGATGTAGTAACTATTCCTGTAAGACCTGGGATAATGTGAAGGACACCATTGGCAGGATCTATTCAACAGCTCTTTTGTCTAGTTTTCCTTCCTTGTTTTTGTCTTTTCTTTCAAGGAGTGGGCAGACAGTCTGGGGTAGTTTTTTGCTGTTTTTGAATGATGCACACTGACGCAGGAGCTCAAGTAGGAGACAAAGACTGTTTTTTAAAATGGGTAGGTTTTACTGCCTGGTGATATTTTTTCAAAGTACATTTAGTGAAGATTTATGTAAAATCTATCTTTTGTCTACTTAAAATATGTCAAATGGATGTACAGGGCAAAATTTAATGCATATGGGTTTTCATTATTTTAAATCATTTGTAATATAAGTGATTTATTATGACATCAGACATTTGTTCTCTGGCTGTCCACCATAAATTGAGGCCCACCCAAATTTCCACTCTTAGCTCCATTCTTGCATTCCCTCCCCCAGTATCTGTAATCTCAGTTCTGTGATTCTTCATGTAAATGACTTTCAACAAGGAAAGGAAGAGAACACATAATTTGCCTTCATACAGGTAATTTTGAAAGAGGAGCAAGACCTTTACGTGAGAAATAGTTGACAGCTGTGGCAAGGGGAGAACTAATGCTCACAGAACAGAAAGTCATTCTTGATGAGAGTGGTGAGAGCTACTGATCAACCAGATGTGACCAAATGGACTTTTTGTGCAGTTGAAACTGCCAGAGGTGATAGACTCCTATCTTTCTCTTTCTGAAATTTTTCATGTCTTTTTCGTGCCCTTACATTTATAATGGAATTAATCCAATTCTGGCCGCTTAATGTTGTAGGCAACGGTTTGGAAAACTGAGGCACTGGGGTAAGGCAGTTTCCCCAAGGTCACTCTGAAAGTCCGTAGTGAAAAACTGGTGACATCTGGCCCCCAGAATTGTGCTTTTATGACAGACTTTCTCCTAACGGCTATAAAAACCTTGAAACACACAGACTTTTTGAAAGACCTTGTGGAAAACTGCATTCATTATCACATTTGCTGGTTGTCTTAGGACAGTTAATGGGATGCAGACCTTTGGACCCATCAATAGCCTGTATTTGAAGCCTTCCCAGCTCAATAGTTACTGAAAACTGTTGGTACCAATCCATCTTCAGTGGCCTATGCCACAAGAATTAAATACCTGAATGCAGCCCAGTTTCTTATCCGTGGATGTCATCTCAAAACCTGCTCGGTCAACAGACTCTGTCCAGAGTCTTGATTTTTACTCACAAAATTGAAAGATGGTGAAGTTTGAACAAAACATTGTAATTTTTCAAACTTCCCCCACCCACACCACATACCTGAGGCTTGACACAACTCCTCTCCTGCTCTGTCAAAGGATTTAACTGTTTTCACAATTTCACGCATTATTGCTCATTCATTTAATTTTAAAAATATGTCCCAGATTTGTCCTGCCTAAAGATTTGTAGCAATTTTGAGCAATATCATAAACTATGGCAGCATCCTAAGGGGAATCTTCTGACATGCATGCTATCTGCCCAATCCTATAGCTAAAAGTGTGCTGACAATGCCTATTTATCTCTATTTGCTGTCTTTCCCACAGTGCTAGTCCTAAACCAAACAACAGCACTGCCAGCAATTTTAATCCTGAAATCAGTGCAGGGTTAGATGGTGTAGTGTGCCTGCATGTGCTTGCATTCATTCTGGCTCTACCATGACGAGATCCAGTTGAGAAAATCTCAGAGTAGCTCTGATTTATGTGCAGAAGTGCAGAGAAGAGTCGAAGCTTTTAGTATCTTGGAAAGTAGTTAGGAATTAAGGCCAAAGAAAGGACAGTCATGTCAATTACATCCTAAAAAAAGAAAACTTAAGTGGAAGTCCTGGCTCCTGAACTGTTTCTGGGCTGGCAGATGTTCACAGCTCTCTTGGCAGATACTGTAGAAAGCTAATGGGCCCATTTAGGGCCCCTCCCTTACACAATGGCATCGTTTTTACAGTGGGGCTCTGATATTTCAGCATTTTTCCTGAAAGGAAATGAGGGAATGCATTTAATATTTTAAGATCTCTGGTGATCTCTTGTGAGGAATCTCCACTGAACCCAGCGCTTCATTCCAGATGTGGCTGAGGGAAGAAAACCTCATGCGAAGTGCAAGTCTGACACCTGGAGGGGACCACGGCGATGCAGCGCAGGGAGTCTGGAGGAGTTAAACAGGGGCTCAGGAACACACAGCTTGGGTTAGGAGAGATCAGAGGGGGTGGCAGGATCCCAGGTTTTGGAACTGCTCTCTTCCAGAGAAGGAGCGCTTCGGATATTCTCTTTCCCCTTTTACAACAACAAAGAAATATCCAGATTTCTGTTTCAGATTTCCCTTGTCTGTTTTTAGGAGTGGACAACAGAAGCAAACTCTGTATTCATCTAGTTGATCACTTCCTCCATGCTCAAGAATATTTGGATCAAAACTTGTCTTACTCAGTAAGCTGCTACAAGTAATACAAGGTTATTTTTTCGGTTGTTAGTCTAATGTGTGTGAATTGTTGCCTATCAGACTTCCTGCTGCTTTACCATTTGTGTAACCCTGTGCTGTGAGTTTCTGGAGTACAGACTTGCAGAGCAATTCCCGCTGTCAAAGCTGCAGCTGGAAGATTTGGCATTAGCTAGAGCTTGTTCTAGTCATGTCTGGCTCTGCCAGCACCCACGGTGAAGCTTTTCTTGAGACTGATCCTAATCAAGGAATGCAAGGCAGCTTCTGGGACAGTCTTCATGCTTTTGGAAGTTTTCTTTCCAGCCTGGCAATCACCCATTCATAGCACTTACTCAAACCTTTTCAGTAATCTCTCTCCTCTGCCAGAAGTTGTCTCAGTATTTGTGAATGCTGGTTTTTGCTTGATCTAATTTTAGAATATGTTAATAACCGAGTTATTTACTGTGCTGGCATTACCATACACTTAGTATCTCACGAACCCAAAGATTATGTGTCCATTACATCTCCTTAGTTCTCTTTGTCATTGCCAGCGTGGTTCCAATCATCATAAACTTTGCTTAGCAGTGAGTGGTTGTTTATGGAAATGAAAAACGACGACGACGACAAAAACCCCAACAACTGTCATTTTCAGAACTCTTATGTGCAACTCTACTAATCCACCTGCACTACACCTCCCTACGTCTCCATATCTCTTCACTGGTGTACCTCAGTACTGACTGACTGTGTATCTTTGAATCTATCTTTGTGTATCTATCTGAAATATCGCTGAATTCAGTTCATCCTGATAAGCATATTGAACTACTCCATACATTCCCCACCCAGACCAGTTTAGTGGGTGAGCCATGAAAATACTTGCTCTGGGCTGGGGAGTAGAAGAGGGGCACGTTGGGAACATCAGTAGCAGCACAAGGCATTCAGAGGTGTTGGGGGTGCTGCTTTTCAGCCCAGACACCTAGGAAGTTCAATGCCACCTCTGTGGCTGCTGTTTCTTTGGTGCTGCTTGTTAACTGTGGTACGACTCTAAACGGGCAGTAACATCCTTCCCCCTCCTCCACCCCAAAATATTGCCGACGCTGGGTTGTCAATTATGCTGAATTATACTGGATCACTTGTGGTTATTCAGCGATGTAGACAAATACCAACTCAAGATCAAGGGTGAACCCTGGCCACTAAACTTGTTTCACTTCTGACTCATTCCAGACTTAAAACCTGGCTCTTGCTGACATTTTATTAACCCAATTTGTCATCCTCCTAACCCCCATTATCCAACCCAGGCAGATTATTTACTTTGAAAAGATGAGTAGATAGCTTCCATGCGAATCATAAGTAGATCCAGGTGCCATAGCTGGATTCCAGAGGGAGCTGCAGTCATGAGATACATGTGCTGGTAAAATCACTTCTGTCCTAGTTACTCCAAAACTCAGTGACATTCTCAGTGTTTAGATATTGTTTGGGCTCTGGCTCCTGCCGGGCAGCCTGGCACCAATATGGTAAAAAGCCTAAGTACTTACCTTCAGGCCTGTGTGTGGTCTCAGAGAGATCAGCAAAGGCAAATTTAAGCATATATTTAAAGTTAAGCACATTCTAAAATATACTCTTGCTTTGGAGTCAGCATCAGTGGCAACCCCCCTTTGAATCTTTGCATTTATCCCAAAATAAAGCATTCAAGTCAAGAATTAGCTTGCTGCCTTCCAGAGAATTCGTCATTTCCAGTTTGCAAGCTTGAGTATAGAAATCCAGGAAGCATCAATAAATCCACTTTGACAGCAGAGTAAAGAGCTGCAAAAGGAGTAACCTGTCAGGGTAATGTGACTTAATTTCTCAGAGAAAGATCCTTTTTATAGATGAAATAAAAATGCCAGCCAAGTCAAATAGCAGGAAGTGTCACACTTGATTGTCTCAGTAGGACAAAAAATAAATAGAAGGAATGCAAGGTAAATGACACGGTTTTGCATTTAGCAAGGCAAGTAATAACATAAACAGAAAATAATAACATACACTGAGAATCTATGCACAGCAACCCGAGTATGACAAAGGTATGTGTTCCCACATAAACATTCATTTAATCTACACATTTTTGCTTAGACAAAACGAAGGTTACGTGCTAGGGAGTGTCAAGATTTGGTGAGATTCACAGATTGGACATGAGGGGGCAGCCTTACCTGCAGTTTCTTGATGGCAAAACTCTGCTGTGTAATACGGAGGCAGGGTCATTGCAGACGGTTTGGTTTGGTCTCCCAAGTTGCAGTGCCAAGACCTGGAGCTTTGCCTCTTTCCAAACAAGGGACCCATCCAGGCTCTTCAGATTTCCTTACTCCAAGGGCGAGCACTGTCCCTTTAAATAACCACAGAGATCTCAGTCCAAACGGGGAATGAAGCCCAGGCTACCAACAGTTATGAAACCTCCCTTTTAGAGCTTGCAGGCTTAGGGGCTGCTGCTACACTCCGAGGTTAATAATCAGTTTTAATATTCACTTAGGGGGCTGTAAAAAAAGAATGAAAATTTCCTAATTTGAAAATGGACTTGATTGGCAGCTTTATTATCTCTGTAAGGTGCGTGGCATTCCACACAATCAAGTCGTTTTTTTAAATAATCTCACTGCTTAAGTCGTACACACCGCTAATTGCATTTTAATAAGTCTCTTTAAAATCTTTCCATATTTTTTAATATCCTAATATTAGATAAGTGATTGCTGGGGACACTGGAGGGCACTGAAGTTTATAGAAAGAAGAACACCATAATGAAGCTTTATTGGGATGGCATCACCAAACAATTGCTGTGATAGCAACACTCCCAAGCTTGGAAAAGCGCCAGGCATTCCCCCCTGGAACTGACTCAGGCACCAGCCTCTCTGGCTCAGGACTGACGCAGAAAATGGATGCTTTCTGCCTCATAAAATGGCCTCTTTCCGGCTTGGAAACGACTGAGGAACTGTCCACTTTTGATTTGGAAAGGACTTGGCAACTGGATTTCTCCATTCAACAATGGCTTTGAAACGCACCTTTTTTTTTTTTGCTTGGTTGGTTCTGGCTTGAAACTGTAATTTTTAATTTTTTTTTTTCATTTGGCCAGGACTAGACAGAAAAAAGGAAGGGTTTTGTTTCTTTTTTGTTGTTTTTTTGTTGTTGTTTTTTTTTTTACCAGCTCTATACAATAGCAGAGGTTGTGAAAGGCATGAATGGGAATTAGAAAACCATGGCTTCAAGTAGGATAGATGAACCTTCCATCTCAAAGATCAAACCCAGTTAAGATGGGAGAGTATTTGGGAAAAAATGTACTGTGGTGTGGGTTTATGTGGTATCTGTATCTCACGCAGGGGACATGGAGCATTATCCAAGAATACCAATAGCAGTCCAGACTTAATCACTCAAAAATTAAAAGAACAAACAAAAAACCCACCAAAAACCTCAAATGACAGTGGGACTGAACTGACAAACTCCAGATTCAAGCACTACTGCAAATTTCAAACTTAGATTCAGCTGGATCCTGCTCATGTATCCACAGGGTCTGCTATTGCCGCAGTTACAAGCCAGTGGTGCAAGAAGGTGCCCGACAGCTTTTCATGTGCAGAGTCCAACGTTTGCTGTTGGAAGTCTGACTTTTGATTCAGTGCTCTGCTCCCTATATATTTCAGTTGTGTTTCTCCAAATTATGGCTGTTGGGCAACTTCCGTGTAATTGTGGAGGTGAAAAAAAAAGGAAAAAATATAATCCCAAATTAGTGTGTAACTGGCTTCTAGGGAACTTGACTGGGATAAAGGGACTTTTTGCCAAAACACAATGGCAATGCCAGATTTTACATTATATTGCATTTTGTCCTATGCAGTTCATATATTGGGACCTGAGATCAGAAAGTTACTTTGAGAACAATAGTGACTTTAATGTATTGCCTTCTCTTACATGGTTTTTTTCCCCCTAAGTCTCATCTTCTGAAATCATACTATAATAAATCACAATGTCAGCTTTGGTTTTAAAAAAAATAAGCTTCTAGCAGTTCACTGTTAGTAAAGAAAACCAGGGAAAAATGTATCCTCTTAAAGATTCAAAAGTTAGGATACAAATACAGAGAATACATAACTGATTTTTTTTTTCTTTCATGTCGTGTAGTATTTAAGTAAAGTTTTTTGGAACCCAAATTTCAATACTTGAAATGGGCAATATCGATAAAAACATCTTGCATTAGTTTGTTTGAAAGTGAGCCATTTTCTGACTAACTGAAGATCTGTTTGTCTGTCCATGTGTTTCTTCTGTACATCATCAGAGAATCCTTGGACTTGGTCCATCATATCTTTAGGTCTGATCTTATTCCCACTGAAATCCAAAGGGGTTCTGTCACTGACTCCCAGATAAAAATGGATCAAACCCAATTTTACCAGTATGAATAAGAATAGTTTGCCTCTTAATACTGAATTTCTTATCAGTAGTTATGCATCTTCCTGGTTTTAAGGTGTATGAGACCCCACTGTAAAGAAACCAATGTCTCTGACATTAGCCATGAGGCAGAAGAGAGTTGTCAGTTTACAAAATTTCCTGTCTTCCTCTTTTTTTTTTTTTTAGTTTCTGAAAATGAGAGCAGAAGGTCTTGTCTCGCACTGACAGGCTGGGAGGCACATGTTCAGCGAACTTCTGCACAGGAAGTAAATGTCCAGGTCATATTTATCCCTTTTCATGTGGTTCTTTTAATCCCCCAGATTGGGTTTCAGAAGAGTTTTACAGTTTCAGTTTTACAAAGCAAACCTTCCTTTAATGTTGGCATTTTAAAGAAAAAGCTTCAGTCAAAACATGTGTGTTTTACATCAGCCAGATGTGACATTTGGGGGAGCGGGCCACAATGTGGCAGCCAGCTCCACTGCAAGAGCTGGCTCGGTTGGTGTTGGACATTAAATGGGAGCTACTGGTCCCAGGTTGGGGAATCAGCCTCCTGGCTCTCTCATCCAGTGCAAAAAACTACAAACATAATAATAATAAAAAAATAGTTCCTAAGCAAAATTAAAGATCAGAGCATGGCCAGCATAGCTGTGACATGCATCCCAGTAGCCCACGTGGCCACTTAGGAGAGCACAACCATTCTGTGCACAGACGTATACACCCAAAATATGGTCTTGCCTAAAAATGGTTAAATTAAAATGAAGTAAGAGGTGTTAAAAGCAGCAGAGGCACACCAACATGTCCAGCACTGCACCAGCAGCCAAAGGCTACTCCAAAAAACTCCCTGTCTCTGTATGATTTGTACTGAACATCACTTTCCCTATAACCTGCTGTTTCCAGGACCTCATTTTTGTCACTTTAATTGAAAAATAAACAAATAATGAAACACACTTGGAAATCTGTTACCTTTCTCCAGCAATTACCTGATAGCCATGCCAGGTGGGGCAGGTCCTGTTTTCAGCTGTCTTCTCCAAAGTGGGACCAGCTGTGACAGGGTGGGGGCTTTTCTTTTACCTTTGAAAGCCCTTCCTGGCAGTATTGCTTCAGTATGGCAGAGTTCAGAGTAGAGAGATGGGGTTTTTTTTTTAGTAGCCATTGCTGTGCTTGCTGGGTCAGGGGTACCTCAAGGCCTGTGTGAGCTCGGGGGGCTCCCTGAGGCAGCTGCTGTTTCCCGCCATTTTTTGCCAGTCCTCAGGCAGCCGCCAGTGCCACAGCACAAGCAAGTGATAGTCTTCTGCCATGGATGCCTTGCCTCATTGTCTCTACAGCAGTACTTGGTGTCGTTATCTATGTGGTACTGTGCCGATATCTCAGTAAATCGGGCATGGGACACCTTCTTGCCTCTGGCTGCCATTTTGTGACTGTTGGAACTCTCTGAGTGGCTTTTCAGGGATTGTTGCTGTTGTGGGCTGAGGCAGAAATAAGAAATCCTAGGCCTGAAAAATAATTTTGTGAGCGTGTGTGGCCTTCAGGCCTCTCAGACAATGGATGTCTTGCCCCCCCTGCCCCGCGCTGTGTCCTCACAGGTCTTGTCTTCAGCTTTCCTTGGGCAGAAGGCCCCTGAGGTAGCACCTTCTGGAGATGGCCTGTGAAAAGTTCACCAACAGCATAACTTTGGGGCAGCCTGATGAGAGACTTCTTCCAGAAATACCACTGCTGGTGTCACACCACACCTGGCAACATCGGGGACAGACTTGGGGAGGTTTGACTGCAACAAAGGACTGGTCTGTGTGGCACATGCAGCCATCATGGTGTCCTGGAGAAGCTCTGTGCCTCTGCTTCTGCACCAGAAATGGGTGAGTATTTGCTCTGTTTCCAAAAATGCATCCCTACTTAAGCACCTTTTCTTGATCAGTAAGCTGCAGGGCTGGCTTTTGAATACTCTAAAATAACAGCTGTGGTCTCTTGAGTTGACACCATTAATTTTCTCCTTTAAGTTTTGTGTCAATCCAAGGTCACTGGCCTCCAGGCCTGGGCTCTCCATTGATCTCTTTGAGCGATATAAATAGGTTTTCAACAGAGTTGCCTGCTTTCCTGACTGTAGCTAGGTATAGATTTTGTCTTTACTGTGGCTAAATGGTATGGTCAGATGGCTTGCAGTAAATTTGGCAGGGAGTTAATTTAATGTCCTGGAGTCTGTGTGACTGGATGGAGTTGGGCTGGAGTATGTTTTTTCTCTGGGGTGAATTTGAAGTAAGTATATATTACAAGCTTTCCTGTACCGTATATCTCTTTATAATATGCTTGAGAAGAGCCCATAAGACTGGCTTATCTCTTTGTGAGGAGCTGGATGGTGTTTGGGCATTGGGATTACCTGGATGGTGCACTGAGCTGGAAAGCTGGCTTTCTCTCTTCCTGGAAGCAGGTGAAATGTCATAAGGACAATGAAACCCGGGTAAATGGCATGCTTTGACTGGATTAGTATAAGCTTTTTGGACTGACTACGCCAAGACTGAAGTGTCTTTTAGAAAGTTTAGCAGGCACTTTATTTGGTGGAAACAGATTTTGCTCACAGAGTTGGTTAGATTTGTGTAACCATGCTACAATTTCTTAACCCATGTGCCCCCAATTTCTCTTTGGCTGGTAAATGTCTTGATAGATAACACAAACAAATAAATATAAACATATGTGGTTATGTGTTTTCTTTTGAAGTGTGAGTATTGAGAAACAGATCGTTATTTATCTTTGGCTGTTCCTCTTACCCAACTCCAGGTTTTTCTGTCTTGTCAACTGACATTGTTGCTCTCAGGTTCTGCCTAGCATTTTTAAGGCCCTCTGACAGAAGTCAGACTTGAGCAGATAGCGTCCAAGTCCTGCTGCTTATTTTTCGAAAGTGCCAATTACCAGCAGTTTCCTGTGATAGAACTTATATGTATAGCTCTTTACCATCTCTGTAAATTTGTCCTGAAAATAAAGAACAGCAGGCAAAACTTTTTCATTACATCATCCTGTTAAAGCTAGAGCATTCGCTGTGGATAACTGAATGAACATCTGAACAAATTCTTGGGTGAGAGAACCAACGCAAAATGTGTTATGATACAAAATAGCCTAATTGCACAACAAACATTGACTCCCTTTCTAGACAACTTGCTCCTTATGCAGGAGGAAGGCAGCCATGCTGTGACTGACCAGTGTAAGAAGCAGGGAAAGTGGCTTCCTTGTCAGATCACAAAACTCGTATGACTAGGAAGAAAGTAATGCATGTGGCAGAAATTTAGGAAATAAAGGATGTGTCCTGACTTTGCCACGTATTCTCTGTGTGACTGGGTCCATTTGATTCAATTTGCCATTTGCCTCGTTTCCTGTGCAACAATCCTATGCTGCAAAGAGGTAATAGAAAAAATCCATCAGTGGCTGTGAGGCACTTGGCTGCTGTGGTCAGATAAGTACCACAGTGAAGGAAACTCCTCTAAGTATCTATTAAGGACAGCACTTCACAGGGCTGTTGCCCCTTCTATCCAAGGTGCATGAGGCATTCCATCAGTGCTACTCATACTCCTTCAATACCCCTGAGAAGCAACGCATTATAAATCCCATTTTACAGATGGGCGAACTGACTTTTCCCCAAGTCCCAGAGTGGTTCAGTGACAGAACTGGGAATTGAACCATTAGACATTTCCCTCCTCATGACAGCTCTGTACAATCCCAGGACTCATTTATTTTCCCTATTAAAAAAAGAAGTAAACAAGTATTTTCTTTCTGAGACCTGCTGAGGATAGGGGATTGGGGAAAAAATTGAAGTAAAATTAAAAATAAAATGACATAAGTCCCCACTGGCCCTGGGTTGTCCAGTCTCCTTTACATTCACACTTCTCTTTGTTATGTTTCCTTGAAGTTGAACCTCCCTAGAGAAGAGAACCTCAGAGTTTCTGGTGCTGGGGAAGAAATGCTTCAAGAAAAAGAAAAATAATCGCAGCTGCAATGTTAAAAATAAGAAGCTAATCAAAGGCAGCCCATGTGGGCGCCACTTTCATCTCTCATCTTCAAAGAGGTGCAAACAAACATTGTCGGCGTGCCAAGCAGCAGCCTCAGTGGCTGATGATCCCATTACTCCTCCAGCATCCACCCTCCCCTTCCATGCTGCTGAGCCTGTAGGCATGGGACTCCAGGATCGCTGCCAAGGTGGGAACCTCTAGTCACCAGAGGGGAAGCCACATATGGAATTCCTCTGTGGATCCAAATTATTTCATAACAAACATACTTGCGCCCTAAAGATTATTCCTTCTACTGTTGCCTTTAGAGCCTTTCTAGTAACAATCATAGCATCTCTCATTCCCTAAGATGCTGAAAAGCCTGTAGATCAGAAGTTTTGTTCTGATGTTTTGGGGGAGTTTTATTTTCCAAAGACTTGGTTATTTTTAAAAATAATATCCAAACTCTGATGAAATCCAGATGTACTTGGTACAGTAGAAGAGTGTGGGTTACCAGTTAGTGGTGGCACTTGGGGAATTTGCAGTACTGGTGGTACTCCCAATGCTCTTTATAACTTGTCTTGAAGTCAATGCAGCTAATGTGCCTCAGCTTACCTGAGTTTACTTGCCTTGGCATAAGCCTGGCTGTACCTGCGTGCCCCCATACAGTCGATGTAATAATAAGATAACTATCTCTTAACAAGCCAGCTAACATACCAAACCCAGCATATAGTGATGTTCTGCCTGGGCTAATGCAGCTTAATAATTCATGGCAGAGCCATCTGAAGTGTGGAAATACTGCTACACTGCCCCTACTTCCAGAATAAGAGCATCCAATGAAAACTTGTCTCTGTACATGTATTGTATGGTGCAACATAGGGTAATCTATCTCAGATGAAGAGCCAAAGCATAAATAAGGTAAGACGACTGAAGTATTTTTTCCAGTACTGAGATTTTTTTTCTGAGAAGTTCTTTTAATCTATGGTTTTCAAAGACATTTATCTAAAAAAAAAAAAAAATTAAAAACCCAGGGTTTTGCAGCTGATGAAGTAGTCTAAGAGCTCTCACAAGAGCAGTGGCAGAGCCCAGGAATTGAATGGGTCTCTCACATCCTCATTCCATAGGATTCTCTCTGTTAGGAGGTCAATATCCATGAGTGATGTCTCACTCGCACTCTGAACAAGGCAGGGCAATATAAAGAGAACAAAATAATAGATTTTTTTTTCCACTCATCCACTCAGAACTAAACTGCACCTTGATGCTGCCAGAATCTTGGCAGAGAAGATGCCTTTACCACCTTGTACCTGTCTGGAGCTTTCCTGCTCTGTTAACCTCGTCAGCAACATTACAGTAGCTGCGAAAACAGTTCACTGGTGCCGTCATCCACTCACAGGAGCTCTGTGGGGCCTGCCCTGTGTTCACAGGGAAAGACTGGGAGATGGAGGGGAGGGAGTGGAATTGGATCCAGCTCTTCGTAATGAGGAAAGCCTGTCCCAGCCTGGGAAGGATTCAATTAGGAGGCCAGAGGAATATGGATGATACAGGGATCTCGGGCACCAGGACATCTGGGGCTGCCAACACTAGCAAGAGTAAAGGTGCTTTGCATAAGAACAGGATGCAATCATAAGGGAAGAGAAATCTGCTCCCAAGTAGCACTGGTTCCCCCTCCCCTCTACAGTGCGCAACAAGGTACAGATTAGACCATTACACTCAGGGGAAGCCACAGAGTCGCATTCTCTTTTTCATGGACAGTAGCAGGAAATCGGTGGATTGGAACCAAATGAGAAGTCTGACTGAAACCAGATGTGACCCCAGGGGGATCAGAAATGCAGAGATGTTTTTGCTTTGACATATCCGCCAGTGTTGAGGGTGGGGGAAGGCAGAGGGTGGCAGCAGCCGATTTGATGCTGCTGGATTATATCATGCTGGTAACAGGCTGGCTGGGCTTTAACAGTAACAAGGTATAGGAGACCATTCTACTGCTACATAGCCAAAACCATGAATATATCCCAAATTTTAGCTGGCTCATCACCTGCTTCAGACAGCCAGGCTTTGATCTGGGGCCTTCACAGCCACACTTCCTGCATTAACCATATCTGTAGGCTGCGGCCCCTCTTGTGATCGAGCACTGCTGACCAAAGGCACCCTCTATTTCCATTCAGCCTACCTCATAAAATAATTTGAGGCTGTTTGGATGGGGAAATAGGGGAAATTTAAAGCACAGAACTATGGTGGCATGTGCTGTGATGTCCATTTTAAGTACCAATACCAAAACTACCACACTCTGTGGCTAGATTTTAGCTTAGCTTTTCTGTGTCTAATTTTGACCACTTGCTTAGTGATAATTCATTTTCAAACCTCGGGACAGTGCTGAGAGTCGAATTGAACTGGATGGACATTTTGCTTAGAGACCCAGCTGTGGAGATCTATGATTAGGTGAGATTTTTTTTTTTACTTGCATGAGTCAAAGGGAAGTTCTGACATCAATATTCTCCAAAAGAAGTCTGAAATTCCATCACTGTAAAGGCTCTGAAGTCAAGTCAGTACAAAGTAATCCAATGTATTCATTCATTTTCAAGTCTCATGATTATAAAAGCCTGATGCGTGAGTTTTTTGCTTATTTGATTCTGGTAATAATGAAATGAAATGTCGGGAAATCAGTTTCTCCCCTGGTGCTTTCACTCTGTCTCTTCCTTCATCCTCTCTGTCTAAACAAGGAGTCCAGAATTAACTTCAGTTAGCATTATATTTTTTCTGAGGCCTTGAAGACAGAGATCAGTGTGTCCTTTATTTTGTGCCAGCCCACAGGACATTCGTAACAGCAAGGCAAAATCAGTTTTATTCCCTGCTGCTGCTTTATAAGGAACAGTTCGTTGGTGCATTACCCTGGGTGAGGAAGAGCCTGCAGGAGAGCAGTGTTTCACGAGGAACCACCAAGTCTTTGAGGCCTTCTCCTGGTCCAATACCAGTACAGGCTGTATCTTCTTAGGGGTTTGCATATCCCACTGGTCTTCTGCTGACTTGTGTAAACTCTGGGACAGGAGGTTTCTGCTTAGGTTAGCAAATAATTCTGTCCTGTTACATCTGCCCCAGCAGCCGGAGGGGCTGGCAAATGAAGGAGGGCTTCTCAATAACAGCAGGAAGAAGCCAAATCCTTTCTTGCTTTGTGCCATCTAAGCATCAGGGATCTGAAGGACAAGTGCTCCACTGCTTCAGCTGGGTAGTTTTGCACTCCCCTAGCATGGGTGTAAATGTTTAGGGGGAGGAATTGGGCAGACTGGAATTGGGTGAACTGGGAAGAAGCCTGTGTTTGCCTGCAGAATGTCTCTGGCATCAGAATGAATCTCAGCATCTCCCAGAAGGAGTCTGAGACACAGTGAACATGGAGAATATGGACCTAATGATACAACAGGAGCATGTTGCTGGAGACCCTGTCAGCACTCCCATGCTTTACAACTATATCTGACCCCTCCTGGGGCTGGAGGGTGAGTTTCTGGTTTACATTAGCCCAGATGAGATGCAGTGTTGACAGGACTCGGCAAGGTTTGCAGTGGAGTTTTGTTAGCTGGCCACCCCAAGCAGTAACAGAGCTGTGCATGGGAGAGTGCTGCCAACTGGGTGTATTATAAAGCAGGCTGAGGGTGCAGCTTCTTGAATGATGGAGCAGAACCTCCTTCTCCCCCTTTTCTAAACACTTGAATGATCTTAGCCCACAAAACCAAAATAGCTGTCAAAGAACAAGCTGGATTTCATTTTACTGGTAGTGTCTATTTGGTGTTTAGCATAAGTTTCATTCTCCATTGTGAAGGGCAGAAAGTCCCTACTTTGACTCAGTCCCAAAAGGAGTGAGTTTATAGGCATAAAAGTCACAGAAATTCCTGTTTGCAGCAGCGAATACTGTCCTGGTGCATCAGTGAGACAGTTGGAAGTGCTGGAAATAGGGTGTGTTTCTGAAATTAGTCTTTTATGCCTGAGGAGGAACGAGGTCTGAAGTTGAGAGAAGAGGAAATAATCTGCAAAGCGGTGCACTAGAGAGTGAGAACATTTTACTTTCCTGAAGAAAATGAAAATTGCCTCCTCAGTGAGGAACTTCTCAAGCAGTTTGCATAATCCTTGCTTGTAAACTAAACAGAATTGACCGGCTTGTGATTTATGACAACTTCTGTTGACGTGTGCTCTGGTCTGTTTGCACCATTGCCATGGCAGCAAAGGAGCTACTTATTCCTCCAGCTACCTCGCCACATCCTGGCCTTCCACTGGAGACAAAGGTGGGCCTAATTCAAAATGGCAAGGAAAGCTACTTAGCACTCAGGAAACTGGAGGTCAAATGTAATTTTTTTTTCCTGTTCTTCTGCCTTTTGCACATTATCATTTCAGCCTGAGAAGGAAAAGCTGTGCAGAATCACTCTTTACATTTGGAAAGTGGGATTTATCTGAGGGTCTTCAGGGCTTCATAAAGTGCAACCTCACACCATCGTTTATCAATAGATAGTATGCAAAAGCATAAAGTCATGGACTTGCTCTGAAGAATTTACAGTCTAAAACCCCCCAATTCTAGTATCTTTTAATACAAGGTGTCTGTCATTATAGTTACACTAAAAGCCCACATGCCTAGTGTATGGGTTTCTTACTAAATTGGCATGGTAGTGCCTGTTTGGACAAGGACCATGTCAATGCTGAATTGGACCCTCCATGCTCAGCCTGGCTTTGAGATGTTCCCAACAGCTTTCCTGAAGGTCCCAGTCCCTTTCATAGTAGGAAGCGAAGTGTAATTTCCATTGCTTTTTCATGCCCCTATTCCACCCTCATAGTTGTGCCTTTAGAACATTTATGGGACTACTGGGTGGCCAATTTGGTTATCTAAGATAAAGCCATTTTGGGGAAGGGATTATTTTTTTCTGGTGAGTCTTTTGATGCAGTTTACTGTGTGGTCTCAAAAGCAGAATTTTGGCAAAACTGAGGCAGCAGAAGAAGGCATTTGGTGAGCTATGTGAACATTGTGTTGTGACCACAATATATTCAATAAAATTGCCTTCTTGACATCAGCAAGCTGTAGACAGTGAGTGTATCTAAAGTAGCGCATGATGACTCAAAATAAGTCAGTGAGCAGAATGAGCAACTGGACAGTGACATGGGAATTCTGTAAAAGAAACAAAAGGACCAAGACCAGATTTTCAAGAACAGGCAAGTAAATGGATGTATCTTGCATATCAGCTGTATTTACGTGTATGATTATCTAATTAGTGTACGAATGCATCTTCTTGATGTGTTCCAGCCAGTGGGTAGGGGTTAGAGATTCTGTGTCTAGTGTTGTGTTGCAATCGGTTGATTACGAAATAATTATCTCAAAAGATAAATATAGTCAGGTCCTGCTTTTCTTAGGGATTATGTAGATGCCTCCTAAGTTTTTGCTGAGAATTCAAGCTCTGTTTTTGTCAAATGCAATCTATGTGTTTAGTATAAAGCAATATGTGGATGTTTAGTAAAGAGTGTATAGGGTACAACTGCTTCAACATGAGATCCTAGCAGGTCTGGCACAAAAACGCTTTCCCTTTCAAGTCTGTCTTGTCTTGTTTTGCTGCTACATTTATAAATACAGCAAGCTTCAATAGCAATGTAGGTGTTTACCTCAGGACTAACGTATTCCAGGCTAGGTAACATCAATGTATGATGTTCTACAGGATATATTCAGGATACATACTTTGATCCTCTGTAGACCCCTTTCAGCTTTTCCCTTTCTCTGTTCTCTCTCACTGCAACACACACCCACACACAGTGCCCCATAACAGGACTGTGGATCATACCTTCTGGATTCATAATCCTATCCTGCTCACTGTTTGCATGGAGCTGCATAGATCTTCTTTTTTAATCTCTTCACATAAAGCTGTGGTGAAAGTTTCTGGGTTTCTCTGGCCCCTGTGGTCTGAGCATGATGGATTTTCTATTTATGCACAGCCAGCCACTGTTAAATGAGCAGCACAAACTCAAGAGAGTGAAAAAGGATATGAGAAGTCAGTACTGATTTTAAGGGAGTAGATGGAGCAAGCTGCAAAGCCAGGGAGTGTTCATTCTCCACAATAAGGGGTCTCTTCTCTAATGTGTGATTGAAGAAAGAAAGGGAAGTGACATGCTAAACACTAAGACTGAAATTCAAGACTAGCTCTTGAATCCCTGTATACAAGCACGCAATGGCCAATATGTGATAAAAGTGGGGTTTGCAGATGCCCAGAAGCTTCAAGCTTATTTGAGCCTTCATCTGTTTTAAAAAGCATCATTCCTCTGGAATAATAGCTTTTATTTGGTGCCTCTCGTTTCATCCTTTGGGGTCAAACCTTTGCTTGGGTGTACTGAAATTACTTATGTGATCAGGCCTTTTATTATGATTCGTGACTATTGGCATAAGGCCTTCTGGATCAGAATGAAGCAAGCCTTCCTTACCTGCTGTGGTCCGAGCTCTCACATGAGCTAGAAGCTGCTGTTTAAACAGTGGTGATGAGATACCTGGGGTTTTCCTTCTGTAGTGTATTAATGCCATGAATAGATTACTTGGCGCAACCATTTCGGAGCAAGTGGCTCTGTGGTCCCAGCCATTATTGCAGGCATGGATTTTAGAGTGGAATGGGTTAACTCGGGCATTCTCAACTGTTTTTGACAGGAAGCCAATGTGCTGGGAAAATGGTGTCAAAAAGCAAGCTGAGTTGGGATGCTCCTTGAAATAGGCAGAGCAGGCATCCTCAGGGAGGAGTTGATGGTGGGGTCAGATAATTCACTCTTCGTGTTAATTCTTCTCTTTGGACCCGAGGAACAAGTCTGTTAAAATGTTTGCCCAATACTTTGGGGCCAGCAGTTATAATTACACTTATTCTAATACATATCCATACACTCGGTGACTCACTGATGCAAATCTGTTTGACTACTTCCAGAGGGGTTTGCAGCAGAGGGTGGCAGAGGAGGAGACAACCTAATCTCTGGGTTTGAGTCCAAGGGTGAGATTTCTGCTCCTTTACACATCCTTGCAACTGTAATGGACTTCAGTGGGGAGCCTAGATTTTGCTTTTGGTTTAGCTGTGACTCTTCAGCGAGTCCTGACCGAAGTTCTTCACTGAGACAATGTAATTGGGACATAAGTGAATTCCAGTCAGTTCAGGAAACACGTCCTTTCAGTTCCTGAAAACATGCTATTATTAATTAACGAGCACAAATACTAAGGGGGCCGCACGCCTTTCGTTCGTTGGTCTCAGACTTGTGTCTCTCCATTCGTCTCTTCTTGCTAAATTTTTCAGTGTTTTTAACATCAGACTGATGTTACGTATAATTACCAACTTTGCACCAAAATTATATTTGACATGGCTTGTGTGGGAAATTAGAGCATTTCAGAGACTACAAATTCACCTGGGAAGATGAGCCAGGCAAGACAAGGCAGCGCAGAGTGGAAGTAATTTGAATATTACATGTGCCCTCCTGAAAATGCCAAAATCATTTAAATTGCTAGAAAGGATATTTTCCCTAATTAGCTGTGTGTGCTGGAGGGTTCATAATAATGCACTGGCTGTGGAAGAATGGACTGGCAGAATAGAGGCTGCCTGTGCACCGCAGGGGCAGTGAAGTGGCGGTAGGAAGAGTCCCTCCTTTCTTCTCTGAAAGCATGGAAGTATTTACCATCCCTGCAGCTGTTTACAACAACATCTCTATTTTTGAATGTATAGAGAATGTGCCCAGTTACGTAGTTATTCATGGTACTGGCTACTGGGGAAAACCTAGAGCGTGCTAGCTATGAAGCTGTGCTCCAAACCCAGATCCTTTGCTGTTTTGGGAGGACCTGACTGCATTAGCTCTGCTCCACCCTCAGGCATCACTGTGCTGCTCTCTGACACTTCTTCAGCTTCCCAGGGTCCCACAAATACAGCCTCCATTCCCCTCACTTTGCGCTTGACTCCCTGGGGCCCTGCTGGCACATTCTCACTTCCTTCCACAATTACAGTGATAGCCCCAGTTAGGCCAAGACAAGGCTGTCTTTTTTTTTATTTATTTTTTTTTCTCTCTAAATTACCCTGATGACTGTAGACATTCTGAGGAGATGTATGCAGGGAGAGCAAGAGGCGGACACGCTCTCACGGATCTTCTCTCTTCCTGACATCGATTGTTTAAGCACTAAACCATTCGCTGACTCTTGTGACTCTAAATGATGTGGGGCTTTTTCGAGGTTTTCCTCCCCACAGCTACAGAAACCGCAGTGGAGCGCTGGTCTCTCTAATGTGAGGGCTTCCACCTGTGACTGTGGAGGGAGGCTGCTGCTGGTTCCATCTCCTTTTCTGCCATCACCGTTCCTGTGGTTTCTGCTTAGTTACATATTCATTTTTATAATGCAATTATCATCTTGTGGGATAAAGGAGGGGAAGACACCCTAATTAGCTGCTTAAAGCACTTTAAAACTGCTTGTGTCCGTGGCTTTAAAGGAGACAGGACTGCAGAACGGATGCTGTTGCACTGTGCTGCATGTTTCCAGTGTGGAGCATTGCAGGTAACAGGATTGTACCCGCATTGTCTGAGCCACTGCTGTGGCACTGATTTCCCATTTAACTGTCACAAGGTCTGGATCCCTGTTGCTTCCTTGTACCACAAGGTATCATTTGCACCCTAGTAAAGTCAATGTAAATCATGACCCTGTTATGCAAGCGAGGAGTTTTGGCTTGGGAGCTTTTAAGAACTGCTTTATATGGAATGAACAATAACACGAATTTCAAGACAGGGTAGAAATGGGCTTTAAACTCTCCCACACCCATTTGCCTGTCAGGGTTCCTGAAGTGCTGTTGTCCAGGTTCAGAGATACAGAGACACCTTATTCCTAATGAAATTGGAATTAGGCACCTACATTTCCCTGGGGATCTGGCTCTTAACTGCATGGAAGGGCTGCTTTGTAACTGCAAGGAGGAATGTAAATATTGGCCAAGGATGCCAAAGCTAACACCTGCTTTTTGGGAAACTGCCCTGGCATCTTTAGTGTCCACAGTGTGGCTGGGCCCTGTGGTTAAGGTTTCAGCATGGTCCTTGGCTTGCTTCCCTTAGAAAGATGAAAAGCTGAGTTGATTTGAGAACATTACTCCTGGATAGTTCATTGATTCCTTCACTTGCTTTCTGAGGACTGCAGGCAGGAGTGATGCCTGTAATCTTCCAAAGCACATACAATTTGTCAACTTCACAAGCCAGCAGCCTTCTCCAGGTGATAACTTTCTTGGAGGTTCAGTTCCAGGGCTCAGTAGCATTGCAGTTCCATGGGCCCAGTGGTGATGGCTATGTTCAGGAACAATGAAAGATGATGTGCTTGGATGGGAAGGGATGTGGTTCCAGGAAAACTTGAAAAACGAGAAGCATTGTTTTGTTTTAAATGCTGATTGTTTTGTGTAACTTGGGCAACTATTTACTATTCTTGCTCTACAGGAGAGGAGGGAAGTGGATGAGTAATCCAACCTGATGAATGGCTTTCCTTTGCTCATAAAGTGATAGTTACACCCTCTGTCAGATCCATTTTCATGCAGTCTGTGGCCTTGATGTTACCTCATGTTGTCTTCCTTATTCCTTTAATGCAGCTTCATTTGCAGCTCAGGGTTTCAGGATTCCTCAGAGGGATCCAGACTTTGCCATGTGCTCTGGAAGCCACCATTGGTGGTCCCACTGCTGTCTGCAGGACGGTAGGGAGGATATGCACCATTGGCACGTATGACCCCACCTCTAGTACCAAAGCTGCCACTGAGAACAGCAGGCAATGCCTGCCAGGTAGATTCCATTACACCTTCCCTATATAATGTAGTATCTGCTCTAGCTTGTTAGCTACAAGGAAGAATCCACTGCACAAATAGCATTTGGAGATGGTAAGCATTTACTTGAGCCTCCTTTTGCTTGCAGAGCTGCCCCTGCTACCCAGGCAGATCCTCCCAAGTTTTCAAGAGCCTCTCCTCTCCAGCACGATTTCCGTAGTCTCTTTTCTTGGCACTAGATGGTGCCAAGAACCCTCGTGCAGTTGCAATAAGCATGAGGCCTTTACTTGCTTTGTGCCTCAATGAGAAGATGCCTCTGGCTTGGTACGCAGGCTTTTCAGGAACTGTTTCCCCCAGGGGCTGTTTCCCAGAGCTGTCTCTCAATCAAGGAAGAGATTTATGAAGTGGAAAGATGTCACAGAGACGAGCTGGCATGAGAGGAGGGTGGGGAAGGTTGTCTTCTGGGCTGTGGGTTGTGGGATTTTCACAAGCTGTGTAATTTATAATTTCTTTTGTGGAATTTCCTTTTTTTCCTCTCCATTTTTCTTTAAATAGTTTAATTTTCACTGAGAGTAAGGAGACTGCAAAGGCTATCCAGCCAGGGGCACCGTGGGCTCTTCTCTGCACAGCTCTGTGCCCTTCAGACCTGACCTGAAGCAGCTTCTCATAAAGCAGTCCTGCCCAGCAATGTGGCTGCTTACCAACTTCCGCCAGTGTATCTTTGCTCTGATTTACCACCCAGAGCTCTCTCCCAAGCAGAGGATTCCAACATGCATGCAATTATTTTCATTTTAGAAGCTAGTATCCTCTAAGACTACCTGAAATCAGCAAATTCTGTATACCTGTGCTTGTATAAAAGATAAACACACTGCTGAGTCCCACTTATGCTGATCATCTCCAGAGTCCTCATTTTAAGAGAGATATCCTTATTTATTTTGGTGAAGCTGTTAAGCATTGAAGCTTATCTCAGGTTCTGAGAAGTGAAGCAAGTAACATAGCTGGGGATGAAACCCAGATTTAGATGTTAACTCTTCTCTAGTTCCCAAGAGTAAGTCCTCCATAACTGTAGCACTTCTTAATTCATCCATTTCTGATGCACATCACCTCCATAAGAGAATTCTAAACTTTGGTTCTCAATAATTCCTGGCTCCTGGAGCAGACCTTTGTTTTCCCGATAATTTGAAATGAGCAAATAGAGCAAGCTTTATTTCTGTTTTTGTTAACACTCTCATGTTTGCTCTGTAGTAGATATGATTTGCCCCACTTACTTTTGCAGAGTAAATGGGAAAAGCTCTAGCAGATGTATACATCATGGTTTACTGTGACAGGCAGTTAAAAAGCGAGATCATTGCATTCCTACTTCTTCTTTTCCCTAATCTTGTTCCATTCCTGAATTTGCTTGTCTTTTATTTATTTACTGCCTATCTTGTTTCTTACCCCATGTCCTCCCAGCCCTCTGGTCAATCTGCC
>NW_010187927.1:18804-25640 GCF_000695765.1 Mesitornis unicolor | reverse complement strand
TTTCCCTGTCCTCGAAATGCCTTCCTGTTCAGGCCACCAGCAGCCACATCCTACTGGCATCATCCCATCAGCTGTGCCACGTTAGTGTGTGTATGTTGTGACAAAAGCAGTACAACCAGGTAGGGAAACAGGGGATCAAATACTCCCTGAAGCCTTCAGAGAATCACAGGGAATGAGAGGGGAAAGCTTGGGTTTGGTTTTTTTTTTGTTTTGTTTTGTGTTTGTTTGTTTTGGGTTTTTTTAGAGAAGGATCCAGCTGTTCTGGGGGTGTTAGATCCAGCTGTCAGCTGAAATATTTAAAGGAGATATTTTCTGTATTTAAAATCCCCTTCATTCCCCTAAGCATTCCCCTTGCAATGCTGCTGCATTGTATCTTGCCTGCATTTTCCACTCTTGCTCCTATGGTGTTCTTTGCATTCCTGACTCCAGTGCCTGCTCTCAGAAGCAAGGTGTGACTCTAGAAGCTTCCTAAGAGAAAATGAGTCACCTCTTCCTGGTGCGCAGAGAGTGTTTGAACCAGGAAACTGAACAAGGTTTGGATGGCGTGGGTGACCAAGCGGTGCCAGGACTGAGCCCATCAGTGAAGCTGTGGGGATGGGAAGCAGGGCAGCCATAGAGCAACCCACTGAATACAGGACAGTCTCTGCTGGAAGCTGTCTCTAAGGTATAACCCTGTGAATGGACAGATACCTGAAGGCAATGATAGGTCAAATTCAAACACCCAATACGCAGGAACAGGGATTTGACAAGTGGGGTCTGTGGAAGGGAAGGTCCTTGCTGCAACAGGACCCCTGCTTCCCCCCAGCAGTCTCATCAAGCAAGACAGATGGCACATGCATTGCTTACTTCTATGCCAAGCAGTTTTTATAAAGCTTATTTATTCATATTATGGCAGTGACAAAAGATGCTGGGTTTAGACTCTGAGGTTTAGGTGTGCCGTGCAGAGACTAAGAGAGCTAACTCTAAAAAAAGCAGAAGTCAACACAGATAAGGCAAACACAACAGAAAAGTAATGGTTGAAAAGGGCCGGCTGGAAAACATAAGTGACTCCTTATTTCTGCATCTTTCTTCTCTCTCTCCTTATACTTTCCCTCTTAAAATGTGTGCAAATATAGAAAACCCATTTTCTTTACTAGTCAATCAAGAATACTGAGTTTATTTCCCTAAATATAATCTCATCTTTAGAGGTGGAGTAAATTCCCACCCAACCTTAAAACTGACCCCATGATTTCTTTGAACACAGTCCCACAGCCACCTTGTAATGAGAGCAGTGGGAAAGTGCTGAGGAGTCTTTGTGGTACCCTGTTCCATCAGCTGCTCTAATACCTTTTTGATTATCTCAGTGGACACAGATATAAATGCTGTGCCTCGGATCCCTCACTTGCAAGCCATCTCCATATTTTTTTTGCATTTTCTTTTTAAAATAAAAATGACTGCTGATGTTTATGCCCCTGTAATACATTATGTATTATTTTGTTTTAAGCGCTGCCTTTTGCATCCTGACAGTAACAATAAAATGTGAGTATGGGATTCCTAATACAGACAGACTAATGTTTCCACTGCTAGCCTTCCCTATCTCTTCTTTTTTTCTTTCTGCTCTCTAAGCACTTTTCTAAAGGCTCCTTTTATATTCCTAATAAAATTAGAGCAAAATACATCGATTTACTGGAAAAGAGGGTTTGGGTTTTTTTTTTTCCTTGGTGATAGCACTTTCTTCACCACCACTACCCCCCACCTTAAAAATGCTGGTGAATATTCCACGCTAAAGACCTCAAATTTTTTTCTCGGGGTTTTCTTATCAGTTCCCTGATGAAGGATTTTTTTCTCTTTTTCCCCTCCCTGGCTCTGCTTGAGCATACTCTGCTTGTTGCCCCCACTACAGACCATTTTGTCTATGCTGTTCTTCTGAGGTAATTATCTTTCATTAATGCATTTTAGTCATATCTTCAAATACCAGTAAATGGCTGGTCTGCAAATATTGGGAACTGATCTGGATGGGACCTTTTTACTCCGTTTCCATCTATAGATTGTACAATCTATATACTGATGTCTGACTTCCATTTTAGTGTAATGGATCCTCCCCTTGCCCTGCTCCTGTTGCCTCTTAAACCAAGTTGAGCCAGCTGTAAATTATCAGATCAAATTTGGTGGTGGTATTACACTGATGTAGATAATCTCACCTGAGAAATTAGTCCTGTTGTGGTCATACTGCTGAATCTCATGGTTGTAAGTTATGCATTGGGCTCTTTATCTCTTATTGAGATTTGGGTTGATCCCTTTTTTTTTGAGCTCTGTCACAGCAGCCTGCATGTGGTTACAATAAGGGGAGGGAATGATCGAAGCCCATTGAGTTTGTTCATACTCTGCACCACTGGAAAGCTTTCAGAACCCGTCACTGTGCTTTGGGGATTTTAAATTTCCGAGATATTCACTTAGTTATGGAATAGGCTAAAATCTGTCATGCTGATTTAATGAGAGAGTAGGGGAGGGAGGAGATGCAGACACAAAAAAAAGCAATTTTCCTTGTAACAGTTGTGTTAAAATATTGATACAGATGCATAGTGGAAAAACTTAACGAGTTGTTAGTGTTAGAAATAATGCCAACATTAGACATCTCTTGTGTGCACAGTTTCCAAGATGGTGTTCAGCATTTCTGGGAAAGAGATCTCATGGGAAATGTGGAATTGCTGTACCTGGGTCGGACCAGTGACATTTCAGTCTGGTGTCCTGTGCCAAGGCATCTGAACTGTCCCATCCTTCACCACAGAAGGTAACACCGATGGAAGCCATAGTGTGGTTAAGACCTGGCTATTTTTACCAAAAGCTTAGAGTAAAGTTGGGTGCTGGATGTTCCTGAGTGCTCTTTATGTTGCATCTCTTACCAAGAGTTTATTTTGAGTTCAGAACCAAGACCTTGTGGCTAAGGCAGTGTGCTGGCACACACACTATCCAGTTTGATTCAGAACTCTGTTCAAGCTTCGGGTACCTTGAGCACACCACTTGTTATGTGCATTACACTTATAAAATACATTTTTTCCCTTTTTTCTCTATGTAGCACCCTTTGGTTCTGTAGAGTTGCAAACATGATAAAGTGAGATGTCTTTCTTGTACATTTTTACTGTTTTCAGTACTGTGATTCCTGGATTCTGGTCAAGGCTTCAGCTTCTGACATCCAGGTGCTACCGTTGCTTGGGTTCTGTGTTGAACTGAGAGGTCTCAAAACCTTTCAATGGCAAGCTTTCCTTGGGGCTACGTGAAGCTGCAGCTTCACTTTCTGTTTAACAAAGAGGTGATACAATGTGGATGCGTGGACTTCAGAGCGACCCACAAAGACTTTTCCGGTGCTGTCTCCAGTCCTGGGCTCTGTCACTGGTTCTTACTCCTGGAAAAGTCACTGAATGAATCCCTTTGGCAGAGCATATACCAAGTCAAACTGGGTATGCTAGGCTCTGTTAATGCAGACCTCTATCCATCAGAGACTCAGCTGAGACCACTAAATCTGAGCATTCCTTTTAAGATGAAAATGAGAAAGGAATTAATTTTAATGAGTGATGTTTTTGCTGCTGCTTGCCCTGTCGTATGAGGCCTCTGTGTAGGCAGTGTGATCTGCCATCATGTCAGTGCTCCATGATCAAACCCCTTCCAAGAGGGGATACTTTACATGGGTTTCTGTGTCAATTCCAGTCCCTGAAGAACGCTGCCAATCCATTAAGAGCCTGGCAAGCTGTATTGGGAAATGCTAGCATGAGCAGAGAAGAGAGAGGCAAAGCCTGAGAATAAGGAGGAAGGAAAGATTAATTTGAGCAGAAATTCTGCATCTGAAAAGGACTTGCAGGGATGCACTGTCTTCAGTTTGTACTTTGCAGAGTGTTGTTCGCCTTGCTGAAGGGCTCACCGAGAAGACTTCCTAGCAGAAGAGATTTCCCATATGACTGCAGCACCATTCCTGTACTGCCCAGTTTGCTTGGCATCCCTGGCTCTTGTTTGCCAACGCCCAATATTTGAGAGACCTGGGAAAACTATGAGTATGTTGGGCGCTGCTATTTGACAATCTGCTTCAAATGAAATTCTTGAGCCCTCTTAAGTACTACCTCGTTGAATATCTGGTCCTTGGTATTACTGAAGGCAGTATGGCTTTGCATTGGATTCACTAAGTGTTAGTTCCTGCCATGGTTGGAAATTAAAGACAAAAATGAATGATGTTTCTCTTCAATCAGATTCTTTTTCTTTCTGTACGAGTCTCTACAGAGAGCAAACACTAGGAAAAGCTGCCATGGTATCTACTGCTGCCCCTTGTGGGCTTCTGACAATGAACTGGACTGAGAGCTAACAAAATTGTTTTGTCTTACTTTAACTTAAGTGGTCATATACTCATAGGTTTATGGCTCCCAAGCAGAAAAGATAGCCCTTTCCATTGGAAGCAATGCCAGGACAGGAGTGTTTTATACTAAAAAAGGAAAGTGGAGTGAGTGTCTCCTCCTGTGGACTGCACAGTATTTGAACCAAGGCTGGACTCTGAGGAGGATGCACAATACAGCATGTGGAGGGCTCAGTCCAGATTCCTGTCAATAGCAGATAAATCTTCAAAATTCTTCTCACATTTGAAATTAATTGGTGGAGGAGGAAAGGCAAGGCAGTAGCTTTTAATATACATCACTTATCTGTAGATAGATCTGCACAAACCCCTCCTCTGTGTCCCCTTATGTCAAGGCTTTAGTTTGAATTATTCCTTTTCCCCTCTCCATTACCAAAAAGGCTTCTGTTTCCAGAAGAAATCTCTGATCATTTAAGCAGACGGGAGTGGTACCTCCATTGAAAACCTATCAGGTCTCCACAGTTGGCAATGGTGATAGAGCAGCAACATCTGAATTGAAAGGACAAGGAGTCAGCGAAGCAGGGGGTTTGCTGCAGCGCTACCATGAAGTGACTGTGGGTAAATGAGTGGCACCAAGTGCCAAGCTTTCACAAGCTGTTTTTCTCTTTCCTGGAGAAGTTCCAACTTGATTACCAAGTATCCTGCTTGAGATACTAGCACCTCAAAACAGAAGCATGTAAAATATAGGAAGCATTTTTTTTGGAGGACAAAGAGGAGTGATTTCTAGCCAGTTTTCCATTTTTGCACCATTTTCAGTGGAAACTGCTCAAGGTACCTGCCATGTGTTGCACACTGCTTATGAGTAGAGACCCTCAACCTGTTTCCGTTCTCTTTGCTGCATTACATTTATGAAGGGAAATGGGGTGTCCTTTTCCACCGAACCTACCAGCCAATCTGAGCTCAATTTACCAGCAGACTTTCTTAATGAATCATAGAACACCAGGTTGGAAGGGACCACAAAGATCATCTAGTCCAACCTTTGAAGGTAAAAGTATAGTTGAAATGAGATGAACAGAACACTTCTGACTGGTGTTGCCTTCTGGGATCCCAGTGTGACTGACCCAGCAGTGCCCAGCAGGACAGGGGTTGGGGGTTCTTGGTCTGGAGGAATATATTTGGTTCCTTTCTGGCTGGGACCCTGGCTATGCCCCATGCTTGTGGGCTGTTCTTTTTTTGCCAGCTTCCCCTCGGAGCACCAACGTGCCCCCACAAACCACAGGCCCAGAGCACTCCATTCAGGTCTGTGTGTCTTCAAATCCCAGTTTGCCTGGTCCCTGAAGCGGGCTCGGAGAGCAATCAAAGCCACTGCAGTGCAATTTCCGACAGAGAATTTCCTTCCTATTTCTGAGTGAGTGTGTGTGTATTTACGTGTTTCAAAAAAAAAAAAAAAGAAAAAAACATTTTGGTTTTGTGCACTAAGCACTTTTGAGGGCGATATGGGGCCCTGTAATACGGAGGTTTATAACCTCCTCAGCTAATGCTCTCTGACACTCTGTTTTGATATCATTACTACATTATACTCACAATTTTTGAGTGAAAAAATACAGTACTTAGAAAGTCGAAATTCATAAATAAATTCATGTCAAACCGCACTTAATATTGATTTTGTTAGTGTTCAGATTCAATAATAAGGTACTGCGTGCATGAATATTTAAATATAATCATCATTTCTGCATCTCCTAATGGCCTCTGCTCTTCTACACTCAATTTAAACACAATTTAAAAACTATAATGTATTGAAAAATACTAGGATTTAGCAATAAATCACCATTGGGATACTCCAAGCCTTTTATAGGATGGCTCAATATCTGCTTCTCAAGGGACAGCACAATTAGATTCATGTTTTTAAACTTCTCAATTATCCATATACCATAATTTTATGTGAAAGTTTGTTTCTCTTCCACCCCCCCTCCACCCCTGCTCCCCCTCCTCACCCCCCACCAGATACTCTCCCAGTAGGAAGCGGAGAAATCGCTAAGTGTTCTCTTAGCTGGGTTAGTATAGTAAAAAGGAGTCAAAGGTCACAGTCCTCAAACTGAATTAAATCCAGAGGCTGTCAGGGAAAGCAGAACGCTGACTCACTTAATCACATTATTTGGGGAAAAATCTAGGGGGAGGAAAGAGATAAAATGACTCAAAATGAACTCGCCAAGGAGGAAGCGGAGTTTTTATATTTATTTAAAAAGCAATATTCGTCTTTATCAAATAGACGCAGAATGGTTCGATGAGGATGGAGCTGGCTGGACATTTGCGCAGTCGCAGGCAGGAGAGCTCTGGCAAGCGGTTTTCTCCTTAGCAGGATCAGTGAGGGGAGGATGCGGTGCCCTCGGTTCCTTCAGTGCCAGGCTGGGTTATTTATTGGTAGGGGGGGTTTCTGTAGTGCTGGTCGCTAACCCATCTGAAAACCACACCCTCTGAGGTAGGTCATTATCATTATCCTCATTTTACAGATGGGGAAACT
>NW_010187927.1:14010-18773 GCF_000695765.1 Mesitornis unicolor | reverse complement strand
GAGGCACTGGCGGGTGAAGCAATTACGGCAGAGCCACAGTGGCAGAGCTGGGAGCTGGTCCTTGGGTTTCTAATGCTGGAGCCTCTGCCCAAGCTGTATGGCCATTTTCTCTCTCCCATCAGCATCCTCAGAGCCTGTGATGGAAAGGGAGATAAAAAGGATTAGCGTCGGGATCTAAACCGACAGTGCTAACATCTTATGAGAGCAGTAGATCTCGATGGCATTGGTGTGGTATTGACTCTGCTGGTGCTGCGAGTGGCTCGCCAGTTTTGTTGAACATGTTGCTATCAGATGTGGGGAAATGGTCAATAGAGAGGAGTGGCAGGCTGGTGTCTAATGGGGAGGACATGGATGTGTCACTAGGTGACGCTGCCAGTGTCACTGCCCTTGCAACACGATATAAAGTGACCATGGGGGGATGGGAGTTGCAGCTGGCAAGGGATGGAAGCGTGGGGTGGTGAGTGGTCCCACCCTGAAGGTGGAGGGAGGGCAGTGGTTTGCCAAGATGAGCAGGGACTGCTAATCTTTGGTTCCTATACGACTGTCCAGAGCGCCTTCAGGCCACACTGTTTCTGACTGGGTTTCTGCTTATATTCTATATTTCACCTAAATTTATTAGTACCGTTTTCTAAAGTTTACTATGTTGCATCAGAACAAGTTTTATCTCTCATTCATCTGGCAAAGCATCAGCTCCTCCTGCCTCAGGGTCCCAAGCAAAGCTGTAAAGTCCTGTGAGTGAATAAAACAGAAGTAGCCAATGGTAGAAAAGTCTAACCAGGATGTCACATAGTCATTCTAAGTGCCAGGCCATTGTGATTTGAAGGTCTGTTGGTTTCTGTGGGAAGGAAAAAACAGACGTTCCTTCCCTTGCTAGACAGGGACCACTTTCACAGTTCAGAGGTCCTTTGTCGAGCTCTTGCATTGGTCTGCAGAGTATGTTTGTAATTCTGGTACCAAATATTGTCTACCCTCTATTTAATAGAGGGAGGAAAGAAAGGGATAGCAGATTGCTCTTTAAGAAAAGGGAAGGAAGGGAAGACTCTTGTGATAATTCTGTGGGTGCTTCTGGAGTTTTAAGGAATTTTTTTTCTATAAATGACTGGTTTTGAGCTTCTCTAAAGTGTCAAAGATCAGAAACAAAATCTTAAATGAAGGGAACAGTCTGTGTACGGCAAATGCAATTCATCACCAGTTCATCATCAGTTTTTCTGTGGATTTCTTCAAATGTGTAGAAACAATGTTTGGGAATGGTGTATTGGCACTGTTGCGGGAACCGCTGGCAGTGGGTGAACGCACACCTTGGTAAGAGGCAGCCGTGTACTTGCAGATGGCAATGCAAGGTCTAGAAGAGTCTCAGCAGCTCTCCAGAAGGCATGAGCAGAGGCCATCAGGTAGCCAGGGAAACAACTGGCAGCATAAAATATTGAAGACTTTGCACGTTTGCCTGCTCACAAACCCTGTGCAGCCACATGTGACACAGCAGTAATTTTCTGTCCTGCCTGGTGTGGTTGTCCCTTTTCATTTACTTTTCGTTGTCCAGGAGGTACCGGATGCTGCTCCCACAGTAAACCCCGGTTCTGTTTCAGGACCACCCTCCTGTTGCAGTGGACGGAGGGAGCGAGTTCAGCGCTCAGGGTTTTGCTCTTTCAAACCTGCAGGGGGCGCCCTGGCCCCGTGGCGGGCGCGGGGAGGGGCCCGCTGGGTGCCCCCGCTGTGAGGGGTGCGGGCTTGGCCCGGTACCCGCGGGTACCAGCGGCGCACGGCCTGAAACAGGTGCGACCGGGAAAAGCCACCGCTATCTGCGGAGCGTCCCAGCAGGTGTCCCCAGCAGAGCTGTACGGGCTGCCCAGGGCGGTGCCTGGGCCGTGCTGGAGGCAGCTGGCACGTTGGGAATGAGCAATGAGCGCTGGCTGGCAGAGTTGAAGAGTGCTGCCACCAGTGGGATAGTGGAGTTGCACAGTGCCATGGGCAAGTGAGGGGCATCTTTGTCCTCCCTCCATTCATTCCTTTTTTTTCCTGGCTGTGTGAAGAACATATTTCTTCACCTCCTCCCTGAGCTCCTGCTTTCCTTCTAATTTCCTGTGCTAGCCCCACTCTTTGTCTCATTCTGTCTTCTGCTTATACCCCTTTTTTTCTTTGATGCTCATGCCTTTGCCTAGAATGTTTTTAGCTACCAGCATCATCCCCTTCATGTTTATGCCTCACTGAATCATGTTGGAAGTGAAGACTAAGGCCATTCCTCCTGGGTGTTACAGAAGAAGGTAAGGATTACACTAGGCCTGAGAAAAGGACTATGGATCACCTTGGATGAACATCTTTGGTTCCAAATGTGGTGATAGAGACTCATCACTACTTAGCAGATTGGTTTTGTGAACGTTATCAGACTGTTGCTTTAGTTATCAGAACAGGAGACAGAACATGCAGCACTACCATACGGAGGATTGCGTGAACTGATGTATGAATGGCAATAGTAGTGGGCACGTGCATCCAAGCACATAAACGTTGGGTGCGTGAGTGAGTGCTTATATATGCTAGGATTTCTCTTTATACATCAGGAATGCTCAAGAATGGCTACTCATCTCCTGGCTTCCCAAAGTCAGGTACACATGAATGAATCAAATGTTCATTATTGTATGTGTGTGTGTGTATATCTATATGTATATATATGTATTTTTACTGTCAGTGTGTGGCAGCTTGGATGCCACTGTAGGCTGCGAAATACCCAGATTTTGATGGCAAGCAACTGGAGAGTGGATTCAAATCCAAGGAGACATTCTGGCACAGTTGCTTTGATGATGATTTTTTTTTTTTGTTACTTATATGGACTGTCCGCATTTCCAGGTGCCATATTACATTGTGCCTAAATTCCCCTTATGAAGGAAGATCCCTTTCCTGTTTCCCACAAAGGCGACCCAAGCTCAGCACCTCCAGCTTCATTTAGTGATGTCACCTGTCGCAAGACACTGTCCTCAGCAGTGCTAAACCTGGAGTTATGTTTTATTAACCATATGCCCAGCAGCTGGAGACCCCTGTTACAGCCCCCAGTGCCACCTGCTGCCATTTTCCTTGTTGATCTGTCTGAATTTTGAAGATCACAAGAAACATGGCCACTGAAGTGTGAAGGGTGGGTCCCTTGGTCTTTAAGTTGTGATCCAACATTTTTTTACTATTTAAAGGTAACAAACAATTGTGAGGTTCCTTTCCTGTGTTAAGGGCTTTTGACTTTTGCCTAAACTGCAGCTCTCCTTGTTATTGTAATTTCTGAATTAGGGAAAAGGCTCGATTCTCTTTCAGAGCCTGACTGTGATACCCAAAAATCTGGACTGAGGTGCAGCTCCAGAGAATCTGTTTGCAAAGGGGAGAAACTGCTGAGTGTCTGTAGAAGCTGGCTCTGCATTTGCCCTGAAAGTTTCTATTTTCCAAAAAAGGAGAGGGCAAAAAACCCTTGAACACTGATTCTTTGAAAGCTGTCAAACGTGGAACAGGTGTGAGCGCAGGCAGCTGCCGGGGAGCTGTGTGCAGATATTCCTGCTAATGCCTCCTTAGAACTTAATCTCTGAAACCATCTGCTTTGGTGAGCACATGTCCTGGGGAGGGGTGAGGGGGGGGTAAGAAGCAAATCCAGCAGCCCAGCAACTTCTTCCACTGTAGCCCAAGTAAGAATTTTGAACAGCAGAATAAGCTGGAGTTGTGCTAAAAGACCTTATTCTCGGCTTTTATGAAGCAGGAAAACTCTAGTTATTTCCTCAACTTTAAGGTGGCTACTGTAGAGTATCAGAGATCAAGACCCGGCTCATGACAATCTGAACCAAACCAACACACAAGACAGGTTTTGGAATTGCCATCAGCAGAACCTTTTGTCCCCTCAAATACGTGGGATCAGTTTTTCTTGCTTGGGCTCTCAGTCCAAGCAAGATAACTAAAGCCTCCAGCAGAACGCCTGACTCGCATTGCTCTGGTTTTCCAGCCTGCAGGCACTGGGAAGTTAAGTCCTTTGGGTTGCCACCTTTAGTGCAGTTATCCTGATAATCTCTGATGGAGCCTCCGACAGTCACCTCTGAGTAAATAATTTCTCTTCCTCACGTCTTTTTTCTACTCTTTCTTTGGTTTTTGACTTCAAGAGAAGCAGCCCCTGCTCCAAGGTCTCTGTTCGTTATTCAGCACGATGTGTTTGAGGATCATAGATGTTACTGTGCTAATAAATGAATCAAACCCACCCACTGCTGCTTGCTTTTTACTTGTGGACACTTGTTTGCAGAGGCAAAATTGCTCTCAGCCACTGACCTGTTAACAAAAAGCCAGTTTATCAACTTCGGCAAAAGAAGAAAGCAGTATTAGCCATTGCTGCCCTGTGACTGCCAGCAGCAGCGTGGTGACAGGAATGGGTCATACTTCAGCTTGTGACTGAAGGGTCCCCAGCTTCAGAGAGACATTCAGGGACTTCCCTTGCATTTGGTGCTGGCCATAAAAAATTGATCATCCTTTGTTACAGCTTCACTTCTGTCACTTTCCATCCCAGAGTCTGTTTTTTACAGAAAACAAGCTACATTCATCAAAAATGACAGAACACAGACTTAATGTAATCATGTATGGGAACATGAATTGCAAATGCAGAACACAAGCACTAAAATGTATTTTCCATTACCGCCACAAAATGAAATAATCATGAACATTTTCCCCAAGAATGAGAACACATGTAGAGTACACTGACACCTCAAAATCGGCTGCCGTGCCCTGGCCTCAGGTGCAGGTAGGCTTCGTGT
>NW_010187927.1:0-13992 GCF_000695765.1 Mesitornis unicolor | reverse complement strand
GAAGAGGTGGCTATCTTACAGTCCTCACCATAGAAACTTGTGTTGGTTATTAGTTACAGCAGCTTCTGCAGGCTCATTTGGGTGACTTTCTGGTCATCTCTGGTTGCTAAAGATCTCATGGTCATTTTAAGGATAACTGAGCAGAGGTGCTGGAAAAATAGACCATGTTATGTTGCTCCATAATTCTAAATTCTGCTTCTAACTACTGCTGGATCACTTGCTGATAACCTTGACCAAGTGCTCTGACCCCTATCCTGCTTTCATATATAAGCTGCAAAAATGCAGATATACTTATTAAAAAAATACATGTTAATTGATTTAGAGTTGGTACAGGGCAACATGTTAATCAGATTCTTTCTTTTTCTTGCAGATGCACTGGACCGCAGTTTTGCCACGCTCTGTTGAACATCTGCTGTGCTGCACTCCAGATGTGGCTGCATTTCACAGACAGGTAAAGTTATACCTGCCTTTATGTCTGATTCTTTTATTTGGTTGTAACTTGCTTTGGTATCAGAAATGTAAGTGACTGGATTGCCTCTGTTGATCAGGGAGTCAGGAGAGGCAATGAAGGAGGGTATTAGAATTGGGAATAACCAATCTGTAAACTAAACTAAATCCAGAACTTGCTCAGTTATTTAAATTATATTAAACATATGCAAGTTCTCATCCAGCCTGTACTTGCCACAATTCTGCAAATACAAAGCCACTAATAAGAAGTGTTGGAGCCTGCCTTGCTGAAGGATAGTTGGATATGGATCATGATGATGTCTGGAAGGGAAACCACTAGTTTGATCAAAGCCTTGTGCTCAGACAGCACTGAGTGCTGATGGAGTGATATAGAGAGAATAAGGCAGAAAGACAGTGGCTGGTTTACATCTCATCCAACAGAAGCTGTTATGAGGGACTTATTGATCTCTGATTCAGCCACGGGCTGTGGGTTAAATGGTGGGGTATGTTTGAGAGAGACCAGTCCAACTGCACCCAACAGGAGGTGCTGAAGAGAAGAGCATGCTGTGCTGGGGCAGTCTTTTTTTCCCCCTAGAGAAGATGTGACCCTGTCATAAAGGGAAGAGGAAGAGATTTTATTCTAAATGAATTATAATGATGTCTTTGCATGAGAGCAATTCAGATTATAAAAAATACATACAACAAATAGACTCAGCAGCTGTAGAATCCAAGAGAAAATCTGGATTTGGAAGAGATTCTTAACTTTTTTGTACCATGACAGTAAGAAAAAACATTTGGTCTTATGCGTCTTTCCAGCTGTTTACACATATTCTGTGTCCTCTCTGACAAGTTTGCTTAAGGACCTTCATAGACATGTTCATATGGTCATATAAACGCAATCTCCTTATGTATATGCACATATCTCCACATTCTTGTACATTTGACACACTTTATGTGCATGTGCATCATCTCACAGAGATGAACTTCCTCTTTGAATTAATGCGCTTAGATGCATATACATCAGCGTATCCCAAGGTGCATATGTGTATCTTTGTTCATATTCCCATATATGCATGAGGTGATCAACATAGTCAAATTGAAAAACTAAGTAATTCCAAATCTGTGTTATTTCTCATTTTGTTCCCAAGGGGTAAATGGACCCATTCCAAATGAAAGGTAATCTTGGGACCTGAAGCTTTACGTTTCGGCCTATAGTGTGGTTTTAACACTCTATCATAGACTGTAAGCTCTGCAGGGCAGTTAGTAGATTCCCTTCCTTGTTTATGCAACAAAGGCAATGTTGGATTGTTTAAGACTTTAGGTGCTAGGACAGTGCAAATAACTAATAGCAATGGTCAGATTTTATGGAAAGATGAGGTGGT
Organism: Mesitornis unicolor; assembly: GCF_000695765.1. Lineage (NCBI taxonomy): Eukaryota > Metazoa > Chordata > Aves > Mesitornithiformes > Mesitornithidae > Mesitornis > Mesitornis unicolor. The sequence goes on along the minus strand of NW_010187927.1, from coordinate 12,163 downwards.
CTGGGCAGAAAGGGCCCCCAAAGACCCTGCAAAGCCATCCATGTAAAAGTTTATCACTGCTTTTTCCACTGCGCTGGAATACAAAGTTGTGTTGGAAAGATGTGTGCCATATGTACATAAGTCTGTGTAAACGGAAGTAGATTTTTATGCTTGTGTATCTTTCGCTGTGAGTATGTGTACACGTATCCGTACAAGCACTGACTTGGGTATTCCCGTACAGATAATATGTACGCACCTTCCAGAAGAGGGCATCTGCCTCCCGATGCAGGCAGCCTTTCCTAACCAATGGCCCCCAGCTCTTGCACCTGGGCACTCGCATCTCGCTTGCCAATTTGAGGTTAACAGTGCCAACACAGAGTGAAATATTAAGGCAGCCTCTTGAAATTCAAAGTGTTTCTTTTAATTAATGGGTGGATGCCACAAGTTGATCCAATCCAGCTCTTAAATTAATCTTAATTACATGGATTTTGTAACTTTGGCATTAGCCAGCCACACAAAATATGTATTTCATAATCCTAGAAACGGGTGAAAAAGACTGCTGCTGAGCTGAGAAGTCAGCTGATGATGTTATCAGCCTCTGTGGCTGTGGGTGTAAGTGTCATTGGGGTGTGTCTGCGATCGTATCGGGAATACCAAATTAATTCACTCCTGCAAATATCAAAACAAGCTTTTTTGCCGGCAAGTAGGGAATAGGCAAGAGATTTCTGCGGTGCTATATTTGGAGTTTCTGTGCCATCCAGTGCTGATACAACAAAGAATAGAAGCACCAAGGAAGGGAAGTGGGTGATCTAGCCTGTCTGGTAATGAGTTTTGAGTGCGTACCCAAAGAGTGCTGCTCAAGCCTTTAACTGTTCACATTAGACTTGGTGATTTGGACTGAGGATCAGGAGTCCTGCCTTTGTAGCTCTGCCATTGGCTTGCTGTGTGTGACTGCTCATGGGGAAGGAAGCTGTTTATACCTGTGCTTCTGTTTTCCTTCTCTGCATATTTGTTTATTCAGACTTCTCTCTTTTTTTCTGGATAGGAGCTGCCTCTTAGTATGTGCCCATTCAGCATTATATGGCATCTAGGTGCTACTCTGCTACAGATTATGATAATGGATAAATTGAATTATCTCGGGAGAATTGATACTGGTGCTCTGTTAGGGATGAGCATCCAGGATCTCTCTGAGCATCCATCATGCCAACTTTAAATAGAAAACAGAGCTGGGAATAGATGGGCAGGGATATTCATAGGAAATGCAGACACACAATTTGCCTAACCAGTCACTGCATATTCTTTAAACAGGAAGCAGGGCTTGGCTATCCCCAGGGATTGGTATTCCCTTGGGATTAATGTTGCTGCTCACTGGATTACACTCCTGCTTTGGCAGATGAGACTTAAAAAAGGATGGATAAAACTAAGAGTAAGCATAATTGCAAGCTATTCTTTAGTCGTCTTGCTCTAAATCTAAGTCAGGATGAGAACAGAGTGTGTACATAGCCCAGAATGACTAGTTGTGAAGTGGTGAAGTGCATTTGAGACCCTTTTCTCTATCACTACTGCAAACCTAGGGGATGGGGGAAGAGTAATGAGAGAGGGCAGAAGATCTGTTTGTGTGTAAGCACGTTCACCTATGGAGAGACCACCCGCTGCACACAGATGTACACACGTGCACCCTTATGCACACCTGTGCCCTTTCTTCGTACCTCCATAAGCATCCTTTTTCACTTACTCTACAATATAGGCACCTGAAATCTTTGTGGAAATAATTCTTCCCTAGAATGGGCTTGTGAATGCTGATTTTATGTCTGACTTCAGACACTCCCTCCTTATTCTTACAATTTTTTTTTAATTTGGCCAGTCTTCTGCTGCTGATGCACCTCTGTCTTTCTGGTTAACAATTCTACCTTCTAAAGCTTTTCCTGATACTGCTTTACAGGGCAGGGTTAGTTTGGGTATCAATTTGAGGGGTTGTTTTTGCAGTACTTTTGGAAATGTAAGTGGGAAAATGTTAAACCCTTTTGTCAATTTGCCTAATTGATGAGAAACTTGATTGTGGCCAGGGAGGAGTGGATTTCCCTACTTCAGTCTTATGAATAATTTGCTCATCTGAAAAGAGAAAATCCAGTAAATCCTGGCAGCCAATGCAGCTGTCCTCACAGGCTGAGTTTCTCCCAAAATACAGAGAAAAAGCAGAGAAATTATGTGCCCGACTCCCCTGGGACACTTTGTCATGCTGAACCTGTGTATTTTATTCATTTTGGTTGGAGCTGATGGAGTCTTCTGTGGAGTCAAAATAATTTGACTCCAATTTTGTCAGGTTTCTTGTGCTTTTCTCCAAAGCACTTGTTTCTCAAGTAACGGTAACAGCATCAGGATTAGATAGACTGCTCCTGAAATACTGTATGATTTCCGTGTTCTTGAGATACTAGAACACGCTCACTTTTGCAATTTTTAATCTCCAAGGCTTACTGGTGTTGATGTGACTTGAATAGGAATGATACAGAACTTCCTCGGTTCTCAGATTTGAAAACCTTTAGATTGAACTCATCCAGCAATGGGGAGGAAGCCAGCAGGCAAATGGAGAAACCTTTCCAGCTTTCAGTGTAGGTAGGAAGCAGAATGAGTTAATGTTGGCCCAAAGGGCCACAATAAATAATGAGAGCTCTTTCAAGTATATCGGGGGAAAGAAATACGAGAGAGAAGGTAAGCCCATTAATAAATTAGGAGAGAGCTGGAATCAATGGTGATTCTAAAATGGCTGAGCTACTTAACTTTTTTTTTTAATTGGTCTTTAAGAAGAAAAATATAGAAATGGAATATGGACCATTAGGAAGTAATGAGCATCTTGGCACCCTGGCTGTTGATGTAAAGCAGATAAGGGAACACTTGAAAGAATGGATAGCAACAAATCAGCAAGTCCAGCTGATGAGCATCCTGGGATGTTTGGCTGCTGAATTCACTGAACTGCTGGCAGGTGTTTTGAAAAGTTGTGGATTAAACAGGCAGGTCTGTCATGGTAAGTCCATATCCGTAGTTCTGGAACAAAGGCCAGCCTAACAAAGCTATTGGGAGCGATCCCTGCAGTTACCACTTCACACAACCCGTTGTATTTTCAGTTTGAACAGGTGCTAAGATGGGGTACAAGAGTTTCAGGAAGCGTAAATTCAGAAATTGGCCAGAATGACAATCAAAATTATCACTGTTTTGTCTTATCAGTGAACTTGCACAATTTGACCAGAGCTGATCCAGCTGTGCCAGGGAAAACCCACCTATTAAATTTACATAATGGTTTGTGGATTTCAGTTTAGCTTAATGTTCAAAAAATGCAGCTTTGTACGAAGAGTATACGAGATGGATCTCGAATGGTGTTAAGCTTTCTGCTGTAGGACTTCACTGCTCTGAATCTTTTGATATTTCAACCAACCTTGTGCTGCTGCTGAGGCTGAACTTATTCTTTTGCACCTGTTGCTAAAGTTGCTCCTTTGAGGTGAAGTACAGTAGCGTAGACTAAGCAGGGCATGTCCTAGACTGCCAAAATGACAGGTTTTCTGCTGATCCAGAAGGGCAAAATCCATTCTTTGAGTATGGTGGCACTTCATAGGCATGGCACTTCTCTATAGGCATGGGTCTGTAAATAGAAGTGGTATCTTTCCTTTAAAAACCTGTGGTATTTCCAAGTCTGCAGAGCAGACGCTAACTCTCCTGCTTGTCAGGATTCACGGAAAAAAGACTGTAACAAAGTGATATCACTGGATAGTATTCCTGTTTCAAAGGGATTTCACCTATAAAAATGTCTACGAAGGGGCAATGTTTGCCTGCATGGAGGAATTGGCACTCTAAATATAGTGGTGGCAAGTGGAAAGCAGTGTACGAGCACTTTTCAAGATGGAAGATGTTGCTGAGCTGCTGTGTAAGATGGTGAGGTGTACCGTAGGCTGGTACTCTTCTCAGCCTAGAACTAGCTCAGTGATGTTGTTATCAACAGAAAGGAATATGAAGCAGAATATGAAGCACTTGCACAGATGGATAATTTAGTTAAGGTCTTATTAATGCCTTTCTCTGAAGTTTACTGAATAAACCATCCAGCAATACAGAGCTTCCCCAGATGATATTGTTTCAGGTGGATAATTTTTTGTTTCCTACATTTTCTTAACAATTGAAGTAATTTACAACCTTTTGCCTAAATTTATCTTTGTGGGTTAAAATAACAGAGCTGGATTTTATCCTGCAGTAAGACCTGATCCCTTTCTGATTTTTCCTCCTGAGACACTCGTTCTGATTTGGTAGGTGGTTTTAAAGAATTTTGAGTTAGCTCTGAGAGCCCATGCTCAGACAAGACCTATCTAACAGCGCAGCTGCAATCTGGAGCTTGTTAGGAGCCGCTGGTCACTGACCTCAGGGATCGATGGATGCCCAGCCAGCACGGTCTGCTAACTGCATCCATCCCTGCCGTCGGTCCTGACATGGACAGGGACAGCGTGCTGTGCCCAGTGTCCTTCAGAGCGTGTGGCTGAGGGATGCAGCGGAGGATAACTCTCCCCAGGTGTTTGATACTGTGATTGTGGAGAGTCTTTTCCATTTGCAAATAATGTATGGAATGCATTAGCACAGAAGCTGAGATTCTCCAGCAGTTACATTTCAATTGTCTGTCTGTCTTTCTAATTTCTCCTCCTACGCACCTTCTTTATACCCCTTAGTGATACAGAAAGCTTAGACTTAAATGATTTCAGTGGGTGAGAGGCAGGAGGTGGGGAAGGAACTAATATGAAAATTACTTTAATTTAACAGTCTGTCACTCACACTGGCCCAAAGGAGCTCTAAGACCATTACCAGTGACCCTACTACCCACCCCGCCTCTCCTTTCCTCAAGCGTAAACTTGAACTATTATACACACTTATAGGTGAGAGCATACTTTCTTCCCTACCTGCATGTTAAGAGGTAAAATAGCGCAGTGTTTGTCAATGGAGGTTGAGGATGCTGTGAATATGAAGTCTCAACTTACCCTTGCACAGTAAGTGCTCAGAGAACTTGGTAGCATTGGTGAAGTCCAGGTTTAGTTTATATTTAAAACAGGGGTCCCAGAGGAAAAAATCATCCCTGTTTGTGGTCACTGAAGAAGCAGTTCTGGGCTGTCGATATTTATTAATATCTCTCTTGTGATAATGCCCGGGGACCCACACACTGGTGTATTAGAGAAGGTTTTGTAGCAGAGGTTGAACAGGGACACTCAGCTGTCTCATCTCTTCAGTAATGGAGCCCTGGTTCAAGACTAAGGCTCCTAGATGCCACAGTAATGAATATAATTAGTTCTAATAATGGCTGAGGTGATACTGTCAGATGGGAGGCGGGAGGGTTCAGTTGGGTTCTTAGGGCCCTGTTCTCGTTTATGCAAAGGCCTCTTTACACCCCCCTGGCAGTGCAAAGAGGTCTGAAAGATGAAGTGAGAAGTTAGGAGGGTCCCCTATGGGTCTCTGGCTCTAACATCCATCTCTGCTCATCTGACAGAGCTGGAGGGAATCAAACGCCCAGCAAATACAGTGGGCTGAGATCTCCACTGGTGTAAATCAGTACCACTCCTTTGATTGCAGTGAAGCTGTGCTGATCAAGGCCAGCTGAGGACTTGATCCAGGGAATAAATGATTTTTGCCCTTAGTCTGTGAGTCCAAAGTCAAGTCCTTCACATGTCATGTCCCATTCAGTGCTTCAGAAGGTCATATTTCGCCTCTCCCTCTCCACCTGGGCTGTCCCCTCTCCTCTGGATAAACAGTATTTCCCCATTGCATTCCCAGTCCCTCACGCTTCACCAGAATTAAATTCATCATTCATTTTTTATGGTTTATACATAGCAGTAATTTATGTTTTCAAATATATTGAGGTCACACTTTAGCAGAAAAAGAGTGTTTCACATTTAAATTGAAGGCATGTTCGTTCCATTAAATGGAGATGTTTTGGATAATTTTAAAAGGCTAAAAGTAGTAGAAAGTAACATTAAAATAAAATTTGAGAGATGTAATTACACCTAATCGTACCATAAAATAATCAATACTGCATTACATTATTTCTGACTTCCCCAGTTATAGCCTTTTTTTGTTAAGCTTTTGAATATTGATGAGGTCAGTGGGGTCGCAGTCGACTCTCTGAGGTCTAATGGAGGTGGAATTAAGGTGATGTCCTCTCCTATTATATCTGCACGGTGAGGTGAGCTCTATACTTTCTCAAACGGGGGAGATAACATGGCATCAGAAGCCAATACCTCGGCAACATTTCTTGAGCTGAGATTAGGCTGTCAGTAAGTGCTGACTGGGAAGCTGGCAGCACCGTCTCCCCATCACAGACCCACTCAATTACACACGTCAGGATGCAGAGGAAATGATGCTCACGTCAACAGAGATCATTAACAGCTGGAGACCAGTGTGTGTGAGGTGACAAGAACCAGTGCCTTCCAGTTCAGCCGGGGCTTCTGTGTTGTCTCTGTTCTCTGTGGGAGGCTGAGAAGGAGTTTTGCTGTGGCTGTTTGCTTCCCTTCTCTGTCCCTTTAGTCATACCCCTCCACCTGACATATACCTCGCTCTGTTAAAACAACAGCCTTTGACTGGAGCACGAAGCAGTCATCCTTCACCGGCCTTTCTGTGTGTGGACATGAAATGCACTGGAAAAAGTTGGGCAGCTGCTGGCATTCAGTGCAGATGTTTGCTTTGGGTCCATATTTCCACCTCTTGTCCCAGGAGGTGCAGGTCTGACTGCAGCTGAGGGAACATCTCTGTCACCACAGAGTGCTTGGTTTGAAAAGGATCTGCTTTTGTCCCAGTCAGTGCTGTTCTTCATTAGAGATCTTGTAGCCATTCTTGGGTTTATGTTTGGTAATTCTTTCCTGTGTAAAGAAAAAAATTACCTGCTGGGAGATGGTGATCTGTATTTTCCCTTGGTTCACTGTGTAACTACTTTCATCCTTTGGGCTAGGGCAGTCTTTGGTATTTAAAGTAAGAGATTGAATACTGGGTGGCTCATGTTCTGCACCCAGATATCTGATAATGTACTGTTTTGTGCCTTCCTGCAAATGGTTTAGAATTTAACCTAGGGAAAGGGATGAGATCTGAAGAGACATTCAGGAATAATCTTAGGATTTCTATTTTGCCTTCTGTGCCTCTGTTTCTCCACCCATAAAATGAGTCTAAGGTTCTTTTTATTGAAGTCAGTTTTGCACAATGGAGGCGAGAAGGTTTCTTTGCTTTTGGTAAACCCTTTGAAAAAGGCAAGAATATGCCATTTTTCTGGGTTCAGATCATAAATATCAAGAGGGATGGAATTTTAAACCAGAACCAAATTGAGCAGTACCAGTGCATTATCCATTTCACGTTGCCACAGCATCCTCAGATTACAGCATTCATAACAAAAGGAAAGATAACGAGCAGGCCCCTATCATTACCATTAATAATAAAAACGATATAATGTATTTTTAAAACTTTCCTTAATGCAACACCAGCCCAGTCATCCCAACACTCAAATTATCACATCTTCCCAAATACATACATAAATACATGGATGAAAGTGTCAGCAGGGGAATGTGCAAAATGCAGTTTGGCTGCTGGCTCTCCCCCTATCAGCTGTGCTCCTCCAGAGGGGCCATTAGGCCCACCCTTTCCACACAAGACCAGTGGCTCCCCAGTCGTGCGGCTGCCCATTAGGTTATTCCTTCCCATACACCCAGTGCTGTCCTGGGGCCTGGCGACATGTGTGCCCCCCCATCAATCCAGCTGTGCCAAGTGCTAAGGTATTTTCCTGGTACCTATTTCCAGGTACACCAAACTCTACTTTCCCCTTCCCCCACCCCCTTCCTTTTACTCCACACACCCTGTTTTGTTCCTGGTCTGAAACCCAGTTGTTAAAACTCATGGTAGAAGGTGGATATTTGCCCAAAAGCAGACTAACAGTGGCCCTCCCTCTGTTGCAGACACAAGGAAGCCCCGCTCTTCTGATTAGACTGAATTGCTTTCAATTGACGAACATAACAAGCTGCTGCTGCTGCTTTTTCTTTTTTTTTTTTTACATTTGAAAATGGAAGGGACACTATTAGGAAATTTACATTTGCGAATATGATATTTAATTAGCAATATTAATAAATTAATAGAAGTAAAGAACCTTGTCGAGACTCCAGATTAATAAAACATGCTCTAGCTGAGTAAATGAGGTGAGCCAGCGATGTGATGCCCATAGAGAATACAGGGGAAATCTCAGTCCCTAAATACCCCTTAAACAAAGGATGAGGGGCAGTAGTGAATTGGGGCAAAGCTTTTTCTGTCTTGCAGCACCATTCATGCTTACACACATGCCCTTTCCCTGTCCTGCCACAATACTTATACAGGAAATTAAGTACAGCTTTTCTGCCCACCCTCCCCTTTGCCTTGCCAAGAAGCTGAATGAGTCAGGAGTGGGGAGTGAAGGAGAACCAGTGCTTGGAGGTGTAAGGTAACAGAAAGGACAGGGCAGGGCAAATGCTTAGAAATGTTTGGTCAGATCCATAGAAAGCAATAAAGGAGACTTCTAACATTTTCCGATCCAATCCTCTGCTGAACATGAAGCACAGACTCTCACTTAACTATGACTGTATCCAGCTTGGTCACTTCAGGGTGGTTGGAGGGACCCCTCAGTCTGTGGTGTCTGGAGCAGGTCCATGCAGGAGGTGATGTCTCAGCGCACAACCAAGAGGGGAAGCAGTGCAGTAATGTCAGTGTGGGCTCAGCTGAGAAGAATGACCACATTAAGCAAAGGTCTGACACAGCATGAGATAAACTGCTGCCAGGTTCACAGGGTCAGTCCCAGCTGGGTGTCCCGGTCTTAATGTGCATCTGTCACTGCTTTGAATCTTGGGTGCTAACCCAAACTGGGGGCCAGTCTTCTGCCACTCCCTGATCCACTAGTCTGCAAGGCACCCCAGCACATGCTTCAGTTTAGGAATACCTGATTTGGGGCCAATGTTTTTGTGCCTCATCTGTACTGGATAAACCCCTTTCTTTCCTGGACGCGGCAGGGCAGTGGATGCAGAAGGATGTGATACAGTCCTTTCCCATGCTGCTGCGTTAGGGCAGGCAATGGAGAGCGAAGGAGAAGCAGTCCCTCAGGAGCCAAGCTAGCAGTCAAAGCAGCAGCTCTCCTAGGACCTGTGTGACATTCACACACATCACTGTGAAGTCACGCTCTCCTGCAGAGCATGGGAGAGGTGATTATTTATTGATGTACCAAGCTCTGTCCCCATGCATCACTCTGCCTTGCTCTGCTGCAGCCTCAGCAGTGAAGCACTGGGATGTCACAGACCTGTGGCCCTCCCTACGCGCACCAAGGAAAGATGTCTCAGCAGCCAGGAGGGACCCCAGAAAAGGACAGTGATGCTGGAGGAGGAGGATGCAAACACATTAATTGCCTGGCATAATGTTGAGTATTTTGTAATGTTTTCTGTATGCTCTGCACTCATGGATCAGCACTGGACTCAAAATCAGCCAGTCTGATGCTCCCTGTGCCTCTTCTAGGAGCCTAGGGTGGTTTTCGTCTCTGACATTAATGCTTAGTGGGCAAATCTTTCCGTCTCAGTGTTCTCCTCTACGTATTGGGGATAGTAGCACATGTGGGACATTTATGGTTCATTCTGCACTGTCGTTCCTTTCTTCAGCGCAAAGTGTGTGGAAAACTCTGCCAGTGTAGGCCCTTACACCAGGAGAAGAGGAAGCAAATCTATTTGGTGTGAAGGACAACAAAGAGGATAGGCAGGGCACAAGTTTCTTACTAAAACTGAAGAAAGGTGAATAATGAGAGGGATGTGACTGCCTTGCCTGATCCCACAGTGGCTCAGCTGCTCTACTCCCTATTCCAGGGATGGCTCGTCCCCACTATGTGGTTTGTGATATGCTCCTGATGCTGACGCCTCCACTAATTGTGTGAAAGTTTGCTTTTGGAATGGCTTGTGCACAGGCCTTCTGGGAGAGGTGGAGTTCCAGGAACAATTAGGAAATGGCAGAGATATTTGGGGACTCTGGCTTGCAATGCCACCCTTGGTATGGCAACAAGTATATGGTAGGTGTGGCAGGAGAAGAAAAAGGAGAAAAGTTGGCTTGGGTGGGGTGCAGGGAATAGAGATGGGTGAGGGAAGGCATGAGCTCATAGATGTAGGCAGGAATGGAGCTCAGCAGCGTGCGGATGTGAAATATGCATTGGGATCATCTTGGGATAAAGGAGAAGTCCTGGTGTAGGCAGTCATTAATCTCAGAGATGTGGGCCATGATGAGGCATTCTGAAGCTTAGCCCCAAGGTGGGGCTGCCTTTGATGGCAGCAAGTGCACACACAGGCTCTGGGGCTGTGCCTCCAGCGAGCCAGGGCAGCTGCCTGGGAACCACCTCCTGGGCCGCCCTGGGTGGTGGGCACTGACTGTGCCTCCCAGGGACTTCGGCCTTGGCCAGTAAGGCCTTGCTAAAGGTCTGCAAGGTCAACTATGTGGTCTGTGGGGGGAAAGATGGTGCTGCAGAAAAGCTTCCAGACCAATGTTTTTTGTTACTGTAGGCCATTTTTGCCCACAGATTGCAGGTTCATAGCATGCAGGTCTAGAGCTGTGGAGATGGCCTTTGTGAGATGTTTTCTATCTGCAGTGGTTGGTCTTGTGTCTCTTCCCTCCCTCTCATACTTGGCTTATGAAGCACTAGGAAAATTCAATAGCAAATGTGAAATACCTGGACTGGGTCTGTGTGTTCAGAGCCCATTTCTGTGCCTGGCAAGAATCCTGAGAAAGAAACCCTGAGCCTTGCATGCTGCCGCAGGCGTTGCTCCTTATCACCCTCTGTGTGGGCCTGACGCACCCCAGAAGCTGGCATGCACCATCTGAGCTCCCACAGACATGCTGCTCTGCCACTGCATCTCCTTCCTGACCTGCTCATCCTGTCCTGGCTCTTTCTTTAGCTCAGGTTGCCAGATGGGGTGCTGGTTTTCTGAAGCGTATAGGCTACACCAAAGTCATCTTCCTCTGTCACCCAGCCCCACAGTCGCTCATGTGAAAGACTAGGATGATAACCTTTTCACCACTATTCCAGTTTAATGCCCTGTTTCTAGTGACAGGCACTCAGTGGAAGCCTGAAGGGGTGCCTGGGCTTGTTCATTAGCTGGAGCTCTTTCCTGCCCCTGCTACTTGGAACTGACGCCCATGTAATGACAAGGGAGGAAATTGCAGGCAGAGCAGAGACTGTGAGGAGGGCATTTCCTTGCGCAATACTTGATGGGCTGGGGGAACCATCTCCCCATCCCTGAGCATGACTCTAGAGGCCATGGTTCTCAGAGTCACATCAGAGTTTGTCCTGTGAGTGGTCTGAGGCACAGCACCCATACAGGGTCCCAACCTGAGCACACTCTGGGCCCTCCCTGAAGCCCTCTGCTTTCACTGCTGCTGCTGTGCAGCCGGTGGGGTCTTATGGCATGGTTTTATGGAAAACATCTGTTCTCCTGTGGATGTAGTCCCCACAGTTTCTCAACAGCCTTATGTATTGGGTTGAGATAATATGGAGAGCTGCAGGGAAAGCACTAGTTCCTGTCTTTTTCTGCCTGGAGGAAGCACTGCAGTTGCCTGCTCTGAGCACAGGGGTTTGGAAAGTAGCAGGGCCAGACCAGCTGCAGGGAATACATCTCTCCTGTTCAGGACACTGTCCAAACTCTGAACCTGGCACTAAAAGTCAATGTGGGGATGCTGTATCTTTGGAGAAAGTGCTGGAGCTGCTGTGGCTGAGGAGTCCTTAGAGCTGCAGGTTTAGCTGCAGCAAAAGCTGTATTGTGCATATTTGGTTCTTAACCGGATGGTGAATTCTATGCTGAACTGTTTTGGCCAGGGTAACTTTTCACATCCGTGCACGGGGCTCACTTGCCCAGGCTGAGGGACTCTCCACTGAAATCTTCCAGTATCCTCTGGACAAGGACTTAAGAGTGGTCGGCTTCATTAAAACACCTTTCTTAAACCAGCCCTCCCTCCATCTTTCGCTTTGCCGAGACTGCTCCCCGGGAGCCCGCCTGGGCCAGACCCCGACCGAGCCCTGCACACAGCCCCAGTGCTGGCCGCGCTCCGCAGAGCCCCTCTCTGCTCCGTGCCCGGGCCCTCCCGAGCCCCGCGTCCCCGGCAGCCCCGGTCCGGCGGGCAGCAGGGGGCGCCC
>NW_010187926.1:0-13551 GCF_000695765.1 Mesitornis unicolor | reverse complement strand
CTCATGTATATTGGGAGCTTTATTCTGCTCTCCTACTATTTTCACAAATGTGTCTTTGTTGAGTCTGATGTTAGGTCTGTTTTTTTTGCACTCTTAGGAAATTTGAAGAAGGTAGAAAGGAAATATATATGGCTTAAATATGGTCTGATTTTAAATATTTTTTTCACTTGGAGAAAACATTTAGTTGGTTTTTTTATCCTGTATAAATGAGTTCCTTTTTTTTTTTTTTTTTTTACTTCATTATTACCTGCTCAGAGTGAACCTTGCAATTGGAACTTCAGCAATCAGGGGTTTATTTAGTTGGGAAACCTAAATATTTTTGACCTTTCAGATAACTTTACCACATTTGTTTATTTCACATATGACATTTTCACCTCTTCTTGGAAAATTAACATTATGATTAAGTGATCAAGCCTAAGTTTAACGATATTTTATGTTACTTCATCTACTTACATAAAATCTGGTTTTATAGTTCTGTTAAATTCAGTGGAGCTAATCATATGAGCTCCTAGCCAATCCCGTAAATGTTAATGTACATAGAGCCACAAAAAAAAAAAGCCATTGTTATTAACAGATTGTGTAATCACGGTTTACCTTTAAATGTGTATCCACAATGGATCTATGTGTATTAAGTTGCACAAATAATTTAATAGTTTTCTAGCTTGAATGTTTTTACTTAGCAATGCAGTGAGTTTAAAAGTCTGATCATTTACAATGAAGAATGAAATGACTGCATTGTCTTGAAATTAGTCCAACAGAAGATATTTATTGTTATAGGACTAGTACCTTGACTTGATAACAGGATTTTAAAATCACCTTAATGACTAAGTATATAGTACATACTTTAAAATTTAGTGGAATGATGGAGCTTTTCATCATTTATTATAGTAATTGATAGTATGTGTCAAAGGCAACCAAAGAATGGGCCAAAATTATTCTGAGTAAAGTGTGTGAGATTTGCTTCTACTGGAAAGCATATAGAAATTAGTTTTTGCAAGGGAAAAACACTTTTCTTTTGGTATGACAGTGATCAAAATCTAACTGAGTAGTCTGACATTTTTGTGATTGCAGTTATTATATATTTGGTATCTGCTCCATTAATGTAGGATAACAAAAGTGTAAAGTGTATTGTAACAATTTTATATAGATTTATTTTAAAATGAAACTTGCCCAACTTTTCAAAAGCACTTAATAGAAATAAGAAAAAGTTAGAATTCCCTGTTAGAAAGTAAATTAACTGAATTAATCTCTGAAAAAAGCTGTGTTATCAATTTTGTTTTCTTCTTTCACTTAAGATAAGCACATGAAAGTATAAAATAATGTTCTACCAATTTGAAAAGAGCAACATGAATTTCCCATTTATTTGTATAGAACTGTATTATTATAATGTTGTTTAATACTTACTTAGCAAGCATTCCATTATTTTAGTTGGAGACATAAACATCTGACATCAGAATGTGATGGTTATTTTTGTTAGACTCTTGCTGAGCTCTGTGTGTTTGTGTTTTCTGATCAGAGAGTTTTCTGATGATAGAGCTGTGAGGGACACCACCTAATACTAGACAAGACCATAAAATGCTTTGTATGGTCTTGGGCACTATGCTCTCAAAGGAGTCAAATTCTGAAAGTGTGTTTCTTCAGATCTGTTTCCTCCTATTTTTCTTTTTCACAGACTGATATTTCTGAGCTTTTGTGGTCTTCCAGCAAAGGTCTGGAAAACAGGAATCATCACAACACAAAAACTATTTTACTTTGAGTATTCTTCCTCCACTTTTTGCTATTACCAGAACCATATAATATTTTTTTCTTATTCACCTGGAATGTGCATGCCAGCCCATGGTAATGTGGGATTCTAGTTTTCTATGTCACAATTCAGCGGCAGCAGGAGGATAATAATTTTTTGTGACAGATCATAAGAGGAGGACAGATTACCAGAAAGAAGATGCAGATCTGAGTGCATTTCAACTGTATGTCATGGCCTTGAACTTTTTTCTTAAAGACAGAATATCACCTTCAACTCAACCAATTTCCCTTGCTGGAAATGGAGTTCTGGCATTATCCATGTACTACCCATTGGAGAGTTGGTTGGGCCGTCATATGTTAATTAAATGCAAATATAATCATTGAGATCCCTTTGCCTGTTTTTAGACAGTGCTTATGACTATGTTGGAAAGCAATTTTATTGACCTGGGCTCTTACATTATACTTACAGAAAATAAATTAGATTTTCTTTGTGACAGTATTTGGAGGACATGAAAAGTTCCGAGCTGAAAAAAGTCTGAAAATGTGGTTCATTCTGGCATACTCAATCTTAGTGAAATGATTTTTAAGCAACTTATATAGAATGCTGAAGCAGTTCCAACCCATCCCCATGAAAACAGAATTGGGAATCCTTTATAATTACATTATAAGATCAATATTGATACAGTATTAAAAGAAGCTCACAAAAGCAATAATCCTTTTATATAGCTTTAAAGGTGTGTTAGAGATTAAAACCAGTATATTTTGCCGTGCTTACTCAGGAATTTTTCTACGTTAGGCAGTCTTAAATAGATAACAATCCCTGAGGATAAAATTGAATTATGTTTCTCTTTTGCTTTACAGTGTCTGTACAGGGAGGAAAGCTTTTGATATGCGTATAGTTTCTGAGTGATACACAGTTCTTCCAACATAGATTTCAAATACATACACAGATATATATGTACCTTTGTTTGTGGTTATCTTTTAATATATATAAATATAAGCTGACACATAAAGACTAATAATTTGCAGCTTTAATAAGAAAAATCTAAAATATGCTTTCCCCTGCACAAAACCATTATGAACTATTTACAGATCTCTAATTGGTCATTTTCTCAAATGTCATGAATTAACAGCAGCTTCCATACACAGATATTTGAGAAAGCTATAAAATTTACACTTACAGTAGGAAAAAAACCTGAGGTAATGCTGAATATGTTTATAGATTTTAGAGGTGCTATATCACTATGGAATTGGAATATAATTCTGGATTTCGATGTTTCTTATTAATAGTCCCTAAATTCTAATCAAGAATACTTTTTTTTTTCTCTTTTACTATATAAGTAGTGGAATAAATAGGACAGTGTTATATAAGTACCCCTAAAATGAAACCCACATATACAAAGTTTGGCACGGGAGTTGAAGTTTATCCCTGCTGACTACAAATGGTTATGCAATCTCTAATATGCCCTACATGTGTAATTCATCTACAGTCATTCAAAACTCTTTAAAACCATTCACCTTACTTATAGTTTGACCCAGTTTCTAGTCATATGCTACTGATGCATGCTACTGATATAGGGCATGGAAATAGGTTTATAAAAGAAAAACAACCAAAAAGTATGAAACAAACACCAAAAATGCACTAAGAAATATTAGGAACAAAATAATTCACTTGAAATATATAATTTTAATAAGATCATTATTTTATTTCTGGAAAAAATAACACATTCAGTACTCTTGGGATTTTGTTGGTATTCCTGTGAGAAATGCTGAATGTTAGAAAACTTGCTTGGATTTAGAAATAAATCCTTCTACCTCTATGGATATTATTTCTCCACAAAGTGAGCATCACCTTCTTGTCAATACTAAAGAATATACTAACCGCTGAAATTCCTATGACATTCGTCATATTCTTTCATGGATGCCACTGAAGATGTGCAGATTTATACTGGCCAAAGAGCTCATTTATTATTCTTTAAAAGACAGCTTGCATGTGCAAATCCAATGCAGAAATTATGAATATGACAGTGAGGTCAAGAGTAGCTGAATTTTGCATAGTGAGAATATTGTTTCATCACTAAGAGGAAGGTTATGTTAATTTACTAAAACATGGAAGCAACGCCTCCTTGGCTCTATACTGCTTTAAAAATCTTGTGTTCTTACATCAGCTTCTACTTGTACTTGGAGGAATACAGCAAGTTTATACAGCATTTATATACTGGACAAAAATGGCATGTGGTCAATATGTGAATACAGGTACCAGATACTCAGACTCAGTAACTTCAGTTCTTTTTGCTTAATTTTTGACTTCTGAATTTCTCAGTGACTTGCGCATGGAGACAGAAGTAACTAGTGAAATTCTCTTCAGAATTTTCCATTTCACACAGACAAGAAGTTTCAAATGTTGTATATTTAAATTATTTTCTTTTTTTCCTTTTTTCCTTTTTAATTTTTTCATCCCTTTATGCTTATGAGAAGTGGAACAGAATGAAAGCTTCTTAAATTTTTTCCAAGAAATATTTCACTGAAAACACATGCAACATAGCAAAGAATAATGAGTATAGGATTCATAGAGAATCAAAATAAAATAAAATTTCAGACAGTTGAATAGAAGTCAAGTTTGCCTGTATTGCATGAATTTTCTTCCATAAAGAAACACTCTCCTAGAGGGCAGCAGGTTTTTTTTTCTTTAATATATGAGTCAAAGATAATGACAAATGTGAATAATTAGTATTGTAACTTGCTACATAATAAAAAAGTAAAAAATATATGTGTATTTTACAAAACAAGGATTCTGCAGATACTATCCCTGAAAAGGACAGTGTTCAACTATATCTGGATTTTGTTTATAAGTCGTGTAGTTATATAACTACATGTACAAAAATTTACTGGAATGTAAATTCTTAAGGAAGGTAGGAGTTTATTGGTAGAATCATCTTATTTATGGCATTTTTCCCAGATTTGGGTATAAAACAGAACTTTTATGATAATTTAGTTTGACCTGTTGCATAATGTAATAGGAAATTCCAGTTGAAAGAAAAATGAATAAAGTTTATATTACCTGAAGAAAGTAGGCATGTTCTTTCAAACTATATTTAATTTCTCTCAAGGCTTGAAGTAACAGAGAATTCATTGTATTCCTCATTAAATTATTCCAGTTCTGTGATCACTCCTACTCTTTAAAAGTTGGCACGTTATCATTAACCTGAGTAAATTTTTCCAGTGTAAATTTTAAACAGTTTTTGCGATGCTCTTTTCCCTAGATTAAAAAGCTGCATAGTCTCAGAAATCTCCTTTCTACATCTACATATGCAAAAGTAGATCTTAAATCACCTCTAAATTTTAACTTAACTGGGAGGGAAGATTTTGACAATTTCTTTCCATTTCCTACTCTGATCAGAGATGATTTGAGATGGTACATTCTAAGTAATGCATGCAACAAAGAAAGTGGTATTTGTCTTCCACATTTTGGATGTGCTCAAATTTTCTCAGATTTCCTTTAGAAAAAAGAAAAGTGAATTTTCAAAAATAAGCAATATCACTTATATGCATCAACGTCATTCAGGAAAAAAGTTTAGCAGGCTTGTAGTCTGCTTCAGAGTTACACTGGCTCTGTTCCATGTTTTATTTCATTGCTGTTTGCACACTAATAAACAGAGGCTGGCTTGAGGCTTTTGGAAAACTTTGATGTGCTATAATCTCTTGGGGGTTTTTTTGTTGTTGTTGTTTTTTTTTTTCAGTGGAATCGAGAGCCAGGGGGGAAGAAAAAAAAAGGCACATCTATTTGCAATGCAATCATCTGCTTGTTGCTAGCAATAGACAAAATCAGATATTTCAGAAAAATAGAGGAAAATATCTGTAGACTCTGTCTACTGGTGTATTATATAAGTTTCCGTGAATAAATGAAGCTAGAAGTTGGAAGATTTGAGATGTTACTTTATGAAACTGGGAAGTAATCAAATGTTGAAACATCATTACACCAGCAGAAAAGGGAAACATTTATGCTGGAAGTGAACCATGTGGTGTGTACAGGAATGAAGTGGACCAGAGTGAATATCGGGCTCACTAACACTTATGGCAAAATTCTTATTACCATCATTAGAGTATGGACTTCAATCTGTGCATAAAATGAGTTTAACTCTTTCACAGAATCCAGAAGTCATCTAACATACTTCACCTTCCCAAAGGAAACCTAAATACTTTAACAGCTGCAGACTAACATGAAAACAGGTGGTACAACAGAGTATCTCATAGTTAATAGACTGTTTTATAGAACATATGTCCAGTCACAGGTTCACAGCTCTGTGTTGTTTTCATGAGCCATGAATTCCACAGGAATAGATCAGTACCAGTCTAATCATACCCTTGCCTCAACAGTTTTGTGATGCCTTCAAAATATGTTATTAGCACCAGCCCTTCTCATCTCCACATACCAGAACAACATTGGTTTTCAAAATATGGTAAAATAAAGATGAGTTTCCTCTCCTTAATTACACAAAAGTGAGAAGATTAAACAGGTATACAAATCAGAGAAATAAGAATAGCAAAGGTATGAAAGTACAGGAAGAGTAGAAAATGGGACAAGAAGAATGTATACATCTCTTAATATTTTCCTGCTTCTTTTCTGTTGATACCAACAGAATGTTGATACCAACAGAATGTTGATTTTATGAATGAAATTGCTGAATTTGATAGTCAATATACAAACTAAAGCTCAAGCTGAATTAAATCTAAAAGTTGCAGAATATATATTTTAGAGCTGTGCTCAGAGTTTGGGCTACTCTTGCTAGTTCTGGAGAAGAGATGAAACACAGTGACTCCATTAAGACAAACCAAGACAAAATTTTAGGATAATCTCTTCTGACCCAAGGGCAGTTGTTTACTCATAACTTTGAAATTGCTGACATTTTTCATAGTACTTTATTTTCTTTTACATTATTCATATTCATATGACATTTGCTAGCCATAGTGGCAACCCTCCCATTGGGTGAGATTGACTTCTAGGCTCCTATTTGTATCTCTGTGCAGTCTGGAATTTTTTCAGAATATTGAATAGTGCTGTGTAACTGAATGCACTTCAAATTTATGATTAAAAAAAAGAAAAGGAATCTTGATGTCACACAACTTAGTATTCAGCTAAGCTAGCTAACTGGCCAAATAAACAAAATTAGGTATATTTGTACTGAGTTATTGTCTTTCAAAATATGATGTTAAAAGAAAACACTGTAGGATTTTATTTTGGTGAATGGCAGAGCAAAAAAAGCTATGGTTTGAAATCCCTTAAAGGCAATTTTTGTTTCATTATTTGAAACAGGTGCTGTACTTTCTAAGCCTAAAAAAAAATGTTTTTGAATTCTATCCAAGGACCCATCACAAGGCATAAGTATAAACATAATTAACAAAAATATAGCTACTGTGATTACTCTGCATGTCAATTTATATTTTCATAAGGTCAGTATTTTCAGAGTACTGGAATCATAGTACTTATATAACAAATAGGTTTTTTTTGTATATTTCTACTTCCTAAGGATCCATTTAAATGTTACTCCTAGGTCACAGTAGTTAAAAGAACATCAAGTCCCATCTGCTTATGCCAATGAAAATTCAACTGGATGATGTATTTATTCAATCTGAACATTGTTTTAGCTCATGAGATCAGTTTTAAGTAGATTAGTGGAATTAATAGCAGGCATAAACTCTTCAGCAATTCACCTGAACTGTGGAGTTATCTCTTATGATGCCTCTGAGAAATTCAGTTTTCCAGATAAATAACAAAGGAGTTAACAATCCTGGGACTGGGAAATACCATCCCTTGTGATCAAATGTTAAGTTACCAGCAGATTTTGCGATGCCCGCTTTTTGAGTAACTTTTTAAAAAATATTTTTATTGTTTATTTTTTTAGAACAGTAGCAAAAACATGTGAGCAGACAAGACCCTGTCATTGTATCAGAGTTACTGGTTTGTGAAATATTGAACAAACGATGATAAAACATTGACAAACACTTGTAATTTCAACAAAATCCTGTTATTTTCTGGATTTTGTTAACAAGTGATATATTTCAACACTTACAAAACTAACTGTTGTGCTTATATCAAAAGCAATACATGTCTGCATTTCTTTCTCAAGACCTGGGGGAACTTAGGAGACTTAATATTCTTTCTGAAAGAAGCAACTGTTTGCAAAATTAAAACAAAAAACAAACCCAACCAACAAAAAAATAACCAACCACCCAACAACAAAACCAAACCCCACACCCTTCATATTAATTAAGAAATTAATATTTTTAATATTATTATCTTGAACATCAAAATTACCTGCAGATCTTATAACTATGCCTAAGTTCCAACTTGTATGAGAGAGTGTTTTCTTTGACAAACTAAATTTCCTGTTCTTTTTACTGCATATCATCTTTGAGGGGAAAATCAGAGTTTATTTATTTTCTGTGATTTCATTTTGGTGTATTATTTATTTCCTTTCAAAGGAAATATTACCAGTTGATTTTGGTGTCATTTCTGCACTGTTAGATTTTATTTATTTATTTATTAATGTCCATTTTGACAAAGGGATGACTAATGCTTCATGCTACGTTCTGGTTAAAATAACCAAATGGGTTTATTGAAAAGACCATTATGACCTTAGTTTTATTCTCAACAATCAAATTCTGGATTTTGTTTTATTTTTCAAGAAATAATTAAAAATGGGTCATTTATGTCGTTAATGTGTTAACAGAGGTAGCTTTGTGCACAGATGAAATTTTCATGCCTTAAATTACACTCCTTTTCAAAGGAAGTATTTAGTGGATTTCAGCCTACATCATAGTGTCAAACACAAAGCTTAAGAAAATGTTTCATTATAATTTCTAATTTTTATCAGTTTGAATGCACTTAGGTTTATTGGTATGGTTGATGTTATTGTTTTAAGGTCAAATATAAATTACAATTAAAGTCAGAGTTAAGATTTTTTTAAAAAAAGAAGTCTCTGTTTACTATAGCTGAACGTATATGCAGGAATCTATACAGTTTTTTCTCTGCATGGTAATGAATAGATTTTCAGAACTATTTTTTTTTTAATTTTAAAATTAATTTAAACAAGAAAAAACTTTTTTTTGTATATAATTCATTTTGGGATATCATGGTAATGGATCTTACATTTGAATTACCTGTTTCCAGAGTAAATCTAAACCAGATGTAACTGACCTCCAGATCTTTTTAACATAAAATATTTCTGCTTGAGTATATGCATGATGTTAATCAAATAATTATGACTTCTTAAGTCATGTTAATGGCATATTTCATGTGCCATCATGAAAAATATCAACCATTCTCCCTAATACTTGAACCATGTCTCTCGCTGCTTGAGGGTAGGAAAGTTCTGCAGAGGGACTTGGATAGGCTGGATAGATGGGTCAAGGTCAACTGTATGAGGTTTAACAAGGCCAAGTCCTGCACTTCGGTCGCAACAACCCCATGCAGAACTACAGGCTTGGGATAGAGTGGCTAGGAAGCTGTCAGTCTGAAAATGACCCTAAGATAATGGTTGACAGCCGACTGAACATGAGCCAGCAGTGTGCCTAGGTGGCCAAAATGTTCAACACCATCCCGGCTTGTATCAGAAGTAGTGTTGCCAGCAGGACCAGGGAAGTGATTGTGCCCCTGTACTTGGCACTGGTAAGGCCACACCTCAAATACTGTGTTCAGTTTTGGACCCCAACTACAAGAAGGACATTGAAGCAGTGGAGCATGTCCAGAGAAAAGAAACAAAGCTGGCAGAGTGTCTAGAACAAGTGTTATGAGGAGTGGCTGAGGGAGCTGGGATTGTCTGGAGAAGAGGAGACTGAAAAGAGACCTTATCACCCTCTACAACTACCTGAAAGGAGGTTGTAGTGAGGTGGGTGTTGATCTCCTCTTCCATATAACAAGTGGTATGACAGCAGGAAATAGCCTCAAGTTGCACCAGGGAAGGGTTGAATTGGATATTAGGAAAAAAAATCTTTACTGAAAGAGTGGTCAAACACTGAAATAGGCTGCCCAGGGAGATGGTAGAGTAACCATCCATGGAGATGTTCAAGAAGTGTGCAAATGAGGCACTTCGAAGCATGGTTTAGTGGGCATGGTGGTGTTAGGTTGACGGTTGGAGTTGATGATCTTAGAGGTCTCTTCCAACCATAATGATTCTACGATTCTATGATTCTATAATCCTATATACAGTGATTTTATCTTGCAGCTCCTCCTAAAGGCAATAAAGACACAAAACGTGTATCTGCAGTGTTTGCCATTTTGTTAATTTTGCCAGTTGACACATTTTGAATAATAAGCAAAACTCTCTTCAAAGGTCAGGAATTAAGACAAAAAGGGGACAGTGGTAATTTTGTTGTTAATCTTATAACCAGCCACACATGCATGGCTACCAGCATGTGATATGGACTTTCTTGGAGAAACCTTGGTAACAGTTCCTTAAATGCAGTCAGTATTAGCAGGCAGCCTGAACTCAAGCTGGGTTCAGAGCACTTCAGAAAGCTCTTTTCTGAGCTGTGGGCAGCCCACATCCCATAGGCATGTATGTGCAGAACTGAATTAGCTTCCTGGCTAAGCTTTCAGCAAAAGGTATATTAAAATATGGGCAGCTAGGAAGAGAAATTGCCCCTTACCAAATTTCACACAAGATACTAGAAAAGTTTTGCTTCTAAGAGTAGGCAACTGGGCTACGCAAAATGTAGCCAAGTCTATGCCAAATCCACTGTTCAGATTTTTACTGGTTGGACAGTTATAACTGTAAAAAACCCTTTCATTTCTGACCATTGTAAGGATGACAGAAATGCACATAAAGCAAAATAGTAATTTTTATAATGTGACTTACCTCTTTTGCAAAAGCAATTTACTTGGTCATCCACAATTAAACTACACTGACAGGGGGATAACAGAAAAAACTTTCGCTGTTGAATTTATCTACTAAGAGATTACATTCTTCCAGCACTATCTTTATGTGATTGAAGACATTGAGAGCACAATTGGTAAATAATGTTAAGAACATATAAACATAAACTCTGTATTTAAAACATAGTTAAAACTAATTTAATGATCTAAACTCACTTCACTGCTCTTTATAATACATCTCCCAAAAGAAAAAGCCTTTATTCAGATGTTTGGAAGGGTGTAAATATATTACTGTAAAACGTATTAAGAATGGTTAACATAGATCCTTCAGGATGCTTTCTGCTGTTCTTTATTCCCTCCTGAGAAGCATGTATCTCTCAGTTTGGATGAAATGTTCAAATAAGCCGGCTAGCATCATAAAATGCTAGAAAGCAGACTTGGAGTCCCAGAGTGATATCTGTATCATCAGTAAGAAAAAAGTGAAGTTTATTAGATTGGAGGTATACTTTACACACATCTTTTTTCCCTCCTTAGCTTTTCTTTTTTTCCTGTTAACAGTTCATAGCACATTAACAAATGCTTGAAATTTATTTTCTTTCATTTATGTAGCCAAATATACTGCATGAGTACATCAGGGATGTATTATGCCAAGAATCATAGAATCATACTGTGTAAGACTGGTGACATTAATGGGAAAATATAGCTTCTTTACAATGAGTAATGTATTCTATTTTTTCTTTTTTGGTCACTTTCTTAAAACACTCCATAGAATTATCATGCAATTTGATCTTTTGCCAATTTGTGTCTACTGACCAGACACCAGCTTTTCCATTTCTGCCCTTGTCTTGAATGATCATTACTTCTAAGGCAATGGATTTGTGATCTACAAAAATAGGAACCACAAATAGTCTGATAAAACAATTTGATGTTATTCAGCATAAATTTTAAGTCAAGAAAAGCCTAACAAAAAGCTAATTAACTATTTTCTGTTCTCTGTGACCTATTGAAATGATGAAATTATGTGAAATATTTCTTCTCATAGAAAATGAAAAGTTTAGATATGAAGTGTAAATTTTTATTTAAAAATCATTAGGCAATTCCCAATACCCTAGTAAAACTCATAAAAAAAACTTCATTGACCTCTCAGTACGGAAATTTCTATGCATATTATAGAAAACATATGAAACAAATGGTCTCTGTACTAAAATACTACTTTAGAAACCCTAATTTGTTGTAAATCAGACTAAGTTAGAGCTTCAAATGAGAACATTGTTACCTTGCACTTCACATAACAATGCTACATCCTAACAGCATGTAAGCCATCAAAAGATTTAGAGCTCTGCTCAATCAGGGGCAACAAAAGTAGAAATAAATAGAGAAGGATCAATACAAAGTGTTGTCTGGCATAATGAAACAGCCCTTAGGAAGAAAATCTATTTTATTTCTTTCTCAGCAGCTGTACTCTTTGACAATCTCTGACCCACTTCAGTACACAGGAAGGTTATTTATTTTGTTGAGGAAAAACATGGAATTACATTTCTTAGATTACAGAAATACTATTTTGTTGATCAATAAAGTGGTTAAACAATTTATTTTTTATTGTTAAAGACATATGTATTAACACTGCTGTTATTTAGTACAACATTAAGAATTACCTTGAATTTTATGCTGCTATGGCAAATCATGCGCACCAGGAAATGCCATCCACCATGCTTTTATGCAACATCAGAATTTGTGCCAGATGTTGTTCAACCATTCTTATAATGACAGAAATAAAAACATTCCTTATATGTTGGGGAATGCTCAGTGCTTATTCCTTTCTTTTCTTTTTTTTTATGTCAAGAACATATGTATATCTGTCAATATATATTTATGTCTTTTTTATATATATGTCATAGAGGCAGAAAAGGACCTGGAGGCGTTGGTGGACAGCAGGATGACCATGAGCCAGCAATGTGCCCTTGTGGCCAAGAAGGTCAATGGCATCCTGGGTATTAGAAGGGGTGTGGTAAGTAGGTTGAGAGAGGTTCTCCTTCCCTTCTATTCTGCCCTGGTGAGACTGCATTTGGAATATTGTGTTCAGTTCTGGGCCCCTTAGTTCAAGAAGGACAAGGAATTGCTTGAAAGAGTCCAGTGCAGAGCCACAAAGATGATTGAGGGACTGGAGCATCTCCCTTATGAGGAGTGGCTGAGGGAGCTGGGTCTCTTTAGCTTGGAGAAGAGGAGACTGAGGGGTGACCTCATTAATGTTTATAAATTTGTAAAGGGCGAGTGTCAGGAGGAAGGAGCCAGGCTCTTCTCTCTGATGTCAAATGATAGGACAAGGGGAAATGGGAGCAAGCTGGAGCATAGGAGGTTCCGTGTGAACATGAGGAAAAACTTTTTTACTGTGAGGGTGACAGAGCACTGGGCCAGGATGCCCAGAGAGGTTGTGGAGTCTCCTTCTCTGGAGACTTTCAAAACCTGCCCGGAGACGTTCCTGTGTGACCTAGTCTAGGTGATCTTGCTCTGGCAAGGGGGTTGGACTAGATGATCTTTCGAGGTCCCTTCCAACTCCTAATATTCTGTGATTCTGTGATATATATATGTCAATAAAACACTTCTCTGTCCATATCGAGATTTTTAAAGTTAGGAATGTGTGCCTCTCATGTCCCTTTGTGCCTCTCTTTCAGTGCCTCCCTAGATGCTGAAAATTCTGCTTTTGCATATGCCTACAAGTAGCTTAGTCAATAGCTAGGGACACAATATATGATTTCAAATCTGTTTTTATGGGCAATAGCGTGTTCTTAATACCCACAGCTTTTCTTAAGGGGAAGAATATGGCAGTCTTTCTGAAGTTCTACTGACTGACTCTGTATCTGGATTATAAGATGTCTTTCAAACTTGTGGGGATCTTCATCTCTGTTATATATAATATTTTCATTATATTATAT